>NC_038254.2:21194831-21293376 GCF_000004515.6 Glycine max
AGTCATAAACTAGTGGAGTAGACAATGACAACATTTGGTTCATTCTTGTCTGTTGAGTTAGCTTCATTTGAGGTTGTTGACTACTTGGACGTACGTTCTTGGACGTACGTTCTTGGACGTGGTGAACAACCTCAATAGTTATGGCAGCATTGGATGCCTTAGGTGTTTTGTCCATGATACTGATGTTGGTAAGATCATTAATGACCCCATGTACAATGGTACCATCTACATCTTTAGCTTGGACAGAGGCATCTTTCTCTTTCATAGAAGCAACAACTAAGGCTTCTTCTTCTTTTTCAGCTTTCTTCTTTTTCTGAGCATCATGGATCTGAGTCACATGAGTTATCATCTGCTCTTCAGTCATCTTCTTGAGGTTGTAAGTGCCCCCATATTGAATAGTAGGAAGTTAGAGTAGACTCTTAATAAATGAGTAGTTGTTGTCATCCTTTATGAAGCAAACGCAAGCATCATCATGATGCGCAGTGTTGTCACTTCCATCATAATTAGAGGTGGAGGCTTTTAGAGTGCCCATCCACACGATTTGATTCCTGAAGGTCTTGGTATTGTAAGCATCAGGAGCACGAACAAGCTTCTTCCACTGAAAAAGAAACTCCAATTGCAAGGGTAGTTGACTACTTTCACCTTCGTATTCCTTGAGGGAATTTCTTCATTGTAGTACAATTTGAACCCTTTCTTTTTGGCAACATCTCAAACAGGTAGTCATGGACACACCTAGTCAGTAACGATCTTGACGTCAATGGACCTTGAGATATGCAGTCTAGCATTGTAAGCAGTGGCTTAATCTCTTACAAACATTTGTGCATGGAGGTTGCCAAGAGAGGTAGAGATCTGTTGGATACACCTTCTT
This sequence comes from Glycine max, assembly GCF_000004515.6. Lineage (NCBI taxonomy): Eukaryota > Viridiplantae > Streptophyta > Magnoliopsida > Fabales > Fabaceae > Glycine > Glycine max. The sequence goes on from NC_038254.2 coordinate 21,195,700, forward strand.
CTAAAATTCACTCTTTGGAGGTTCCATTTCTTGTGAAGGGTCCCTTTTATGCTTCTCAAACAAATCCCTGGGGATATTGTCTTGTGTGCTCTTCTTATCCTTGCACTTTTAAAGGTTTCTCTAGGCTTCTGTTGGTGTAACCTCTATTGATGGACAAACCTGTTGCTAGGTGCCAGGTGCTAGCCAATGCAGTTACATCTTGATAACTTATGGTTGCACTGGGCGTGTCCATTGTGGTAGTGGCTAATGAACAATATTATCTGTTGGAAGAGCCTTGAAGGCCTCAGATGGTGTGTGCTCATAGTCATACCTCGTCCATGCTAAGGCTTGGACAATGATGGTTTCCTTATGAAGAGGTTCAATGGAGATGGATTTGGAAAATGAAGATTCAGATAGTGAATTACCATTAATGAATGCTAAAGAAAACCTCTGAGCATATATCAAGGGTTATTTTGTTGAACAACTCTTCTGAACTTCTCGAGATTGATAAATGATGGAGGTGGACACGGTTGTGTTGAGGTAGCTTGACGTTTGTTGAGATGAAAGATATGAGTTTCATCAGTAGACTCAATATCTGAGGAGGATGAAGCATAATCCTCCTTATTTCTAATGAAGGAGACTATCCATTCATTTTCACCAATCTTGGGATTGGCATTTGTAGCCCTTGTTTTAATGCGTCTGGGTATGACAAAAAGAATGATAGGTTCTTTGAGTTTTTGAAGCTTGTTGGACGGTCTTAGCTCATTTTGGGGCAGGGGCAACTAGGGCTACAACCTTTCTCTTTTGGAAAGCTGTTTGTACAAACCCCTCGTCATTTTCATTAGTCTTACTCAGGTTCTTTAGCCTTTGTGGTACTGATGTTTCAACTGGTGAACGCATTACATTGTTCATGTCTCTTCATTGTCCTGTGCTCCCATGCAAATAGCTCCTCCTCTTCTTCCTTCTTCTGTGATTGCTTCCTTGTATTTTTTTCTTCTATTGCTCAACCATAATCTTTTGTATCTTTTTTGGTAATCCCAAAGCTATTCATACCTCGATCTTCATCAGTGATAGCTTTGGCAAGCTTTTTCTGCTTCCTTTTGTTTATGGCATCTAGGTCCACCTAAGGAGCCTCCTTTAGACTCTGTTCTAGAGAAACCTTCATAGCCTTTAGGCTAGTTTTACTAATTTTTTGTTGTTTAGCAACAAGTGAACCCTTGACTACTAGGTTGTCCTTAGAATCATCATCCATTTTGTTGAAGACATGATACATGCCTTGATCCCAGAGCAACTTATTGATGACAGTAGCATAATAGATGTCGTCCAAACCACATAAGCCCTTCAAGTTTCTTAGAATGTTGGTGTAGATGCTATGAGGAAGATCAAAGGGCAAATTCTCCATTAAGTGAAAGAGTACAAACTTGTGGAGATCTGACAAGGTTGTTTTTTAGCCTACCTTAAGGAGAACACTCTTGTTAAGCGATGTAGCTCCATGTGGAGCTTGTAGGCCTTTGATCTTCTTCATCAATGGAGTCCTTTGCTTCTTGAAGATCATGGCAGTGGAATGGAGAAGGAGGAAAGGTGATTGGAGATGCCACTTCAAGAACAAGCTCACCACCATAGGAAGCCATGGATAATAGCTTGAAGGTAGGAGAAGATGAGTGAAGGGAGAGGGCACAAAATTTATGCCTTAAATGAGGTATGAACTTTGAAGTATAATTTATCAAATGATCAAAGTTGAAAAAATGCACACACAAGGCCTCTATTTATAGCCTAAGTGTCACAAAATTGAAGGGAAATTTGAATTTCTATTCAAATTTCACTTGAATTTGAATTTGAATTTGTGGAGCCAAATTTGGAGCCAAAATTTCATTAATTATGATTAGTGAATTTTAGCTATGGTTCAGCCCACTAATTCAAGATCAAGTCCAAGATTCTCCACTAAGTGTGCTTAGGTGTCATGAGACATGTAAAGCATGAAGGACATGCACAAAGTGTGACTATATGATGTGGCAATGGGATGTAGCAAGCAAATGCTCACCTCCCCCTTAGGATAGTCCAAAATTTAATTGGATTGGGCTTCTCCCAATTCAATTAAATTTCTCTCCCCATACACACACATCAAATAGTGCACTTAATGCATGTGAAATTAGAAAACTACCCTTAATACAAAAACTAGTCTAGGTGCCCTAAAATACAAGGGTTCAAAAATCCTACATTACTAGGGTACCCTCCCTACACTATGGAGCCCTAAATACAAGGTCCAAAAATAATGAAACCCTAATCTAATATGTAAAAAGATAAGTGGGCTCATACTTAGCCCATAGGCCCAAAATATACTCTTAGGCTCATGAGAACCCATGTATCTCTGGCCCAATCTTTTTGGAGTCTCCTAGCCATGGCTCTGGTGATGGTTTCCCTCCTTGGGAGGATTGCATCATTAAGAATGTTGGCCCAAATCTTGGCCTTCTCACACATAAGGTCATATACTATAATCTTCTGGTCCCTTGGCTTCTCAGCATTCTCCTTGTATAATGCCCTTGTAACATGAGAGTCATAGTTCTTCTTTCATCCCTCTTGATATGTGTTTCCTTCACAAATGAACCAGTTGCCTTGGCAATCGAGTCTCTAGACAACAACACCTTAATTCCTAGAACCTTGGATAATATGACCTTCTTGTTTACAAACTCAACATTCCTCCAAAAGGTTCTGATGAGTTTTGGGTATATTGTTTGGGGCTCGTTAAAGAAATGTCTTGCTCCACAAAAAAGAAGTGTCTCGCTGAGCTTGAGACCCACCTTTTAGTTCTTGTATGTCAGAAAAATGTTCAACAAGGATGGAAGGTTCATTATCAGTGTGTATGGTTGTAATCTCTAGGGTTGGAATGATCTCAATAGCAAAGGAGTCAAAGGTGGCCATAGCAGAGAGTTTGAGAGTTAGGGTTTAGATTTTAGAGAGGTAGATGAAGTGTTTTAGAGATGAGACTAATGCCAAGAGTCTTTGAGGTTTATTATGCGCTTTGAAAAGCAATCATTAAGCCTGCCACCCAAGAGTTGACTTAGCAAAGAGCATTACAATATTCTAATATAGAAATGCTGCATTTTGCAAAATAATAATAAATGCATGATTAAGCATCCACATGTTGAATGTTGTGAGTGTGTGCTAATACTAATTGGATGATAGGCTCTTTGATGCAACAATGGATCACATATAGAAGTTAATTCATTCATTAACAAATATAATTCCAAGGCGATTTCTTAACAAAATCAACCTCTCTTTAGTTAAGGGTTTTATGAAAATGATAACAAGCTGATCATCAGTGGGTACAAATTGTAAATCCATTGTCCCATTCTAAACATGATCTCTTATGAAATGATGCTTAATTTCTATATGTTTAGCTCTAGATGAATTGTTGGAGTTTTTGAAAGACTAATAACAGCTTTATTATCACAATAGATGGGAATTTTACTCTCATAAATGTTGTAGTCTTCAAGTTGATTGTTTATCCATAGAAGTTGAGCACAATAGCTTGTTGCTGACATATATTTATCTTCAATAGTGGACAATGCAGTTAAGCCTTGTTTCTTGCAATCCACATAACCAAGTTACCACCAATAAAGTGGTGGCTTCTACTTGTGATTTTCCTTTCAACTGTATCACTAGCACAATCAATGTCATAGAAGCTTGTGAGTCTGAAACTTTCTCTTTTTTAAAAAAGAAGACCAAGATTAGAAGTTCCAACAAGATATCTAAAAATACGTTTAATTGTAGTTAGATGAACTCCCTTGATTCTTTTTTAAATCTTGCATATAAACAAACATTGAACATAATATTGAGCCTGAATTTTGTGAGATAGAGCAGTGAGCCAATCATTGCTCTATATTGAGTCTCATCCACCTTTGTTGATTCCTCGTCTTATACAAGGTATGTTGTAGGATGCATTGGAGTTATCATTTCTTTTGCATTGTTCATGTTAAATTTATTCAACAGTTCTTTTACATACTTGGTTTGGTGAATAAAAATACCTTTGAGTGTTTGCTTTATTTGTAGTCCAAGAAAAATTTCAGCTCTCCCATCATACTTATTTCAAACTCTGTCTACATTAGCTTTGAAAAATCTTTACAAAGCATTTCATTAGTAGCACCAAAAATGATGCCGTCCACATATACTTGCATTAATAAAAACTGAGAAGCATAGTTTCTGCGGAAGATTTATGTCAACCTTTCCTCGCTCAGCCATTTTTCAAGAGAAATGAATTTATTTTTTCATACCAAGCCTTGCTTAAGTAAATATAAGGCTTTGTTGAGTTTAAAAACATATTGAGGAGAAGTTCACTTTCAAATCTAGAAGGTTCTTCAACTTAAACTTCCTCTTGGATTAAACCATTGAGGAATGCACTTTTACATCCATTTGATATAGCTTCATATTGCTATAAGTTGCAAATGAAAGTAAAATGCGTATTGCCTTTAGACGAGCTACAGATGCATAAGTTTCTTTGTAATTAATACCTTTTTGTTGTGAGTATCCTTTAGCAACTAACCTTGCTTTATTTCATACAACCTTACCATTTTCATCCAGTTTGTTGAAAAAGACCATTTTGCTCCAACAGCTTTCTTTCCTTTCGGAAATTCAACCAACTTCCAAACATCATTCTTCTGAAACTGATCAAGTTCCTCTTACATGGCCTTAATCTAGTTATCATCTTGCATTGCATCATCAATGTGTTTGGGTTCCATTCCTGTTGGGTCTCCAATGATTTTACTTTCTGGATGATTTATTCTCATGATGCCTCGAATGGATTCTCTTACCTCTTCTTGAACTTCTTATTGACTGGATGCTTCTATCTCTAAATTCTATCTGGACAAGCTAGTTTTTATTGAACTGTCATCCAATCTTCGATTAGCAAAAGACTCATCTAGATTTGATAAATCTTTATTATTTCTTAGGCTTGTTTTCATCAAATCTCACATGAATAGCTTTTTCAACTACCAAGGTTCTTAAACTATAAACTCTGAATGCCTTAGAAGTTTCAGAGTATCCAAGAAATTTTCAATTATTACTTCTTGAGTCAAACTTTCCTAAGTTATCCTTTGTGTTGGGAATGAAACATTTGCATCCAAATGCATAAAGAAATGATATGTTGGGTTTTTGTCCCTTCCAAAATTCATAAGGAGTCTTTTTAAGGATAGGTCTTATGTAAATTTTGTTTTGAAGATAACAAGCAGTATTCATTGCTTCAGCCCAAAAGTTCTTAGGGGTTGAATTATCATTGAGCATGGTCCTGGCCATCTCTTGTAGAGATCTATTCTTTCTTTCAACTACCCCATTTTGTTGAGGTGTTCTTGGAGTTGAAAAATTGTGAAGAATTCCATTTTCTTCACAGAACAGTTGAAACTTGTCATATTCAAAATTGTGAAGAATTCCATTTTCTTCACAGAATAGTTGCATACTCATTTTTCATTTTGAACACATTCATAGAATTTAAAGAAGATATCAAAAGACTCATCCTTGTGGTTTAGGAACATGGCCCATGTCCATCTAGAGTAGTCGTCCACTATGTAAGTCTATACCTTTTTCCACTAATGGACATAGTTCTGGTTGGACCAAACAGATCAAGATGTAGTAACTGCAAGGGTGTAGAGGTGGAAACAATGTTTTTACTAGAAAAAGAGTTTTTGATCTGTTTCACCTTTTGACATGTCTCACAAAGTAAATCATCCTTATATGACATACTTGGTAGGTCTTTTACAAGGTTGTTTTCTGAAGTTTGGAGATTAGCCTCCAACTTGCATGTATGTTTTTTATGCTATAGCCAATGATTTTCTTTAATAGACAGTAAGCATGACACCTTTTGATTTAAGTTATCCTAGTATGATCTTGTAGAGGTAGCCTTTTTTCTTGGCAAAGAATAGGGAAGACTCATGTTTACATATAATGACACACTCTTCTTTGTTGAAGGAGACACCATATCCACTATCACTTAACTAACTTATGCTCAGTAAATTATGCTTAAGACCTTCAAAAAATAGAACATTATCAGTAAAGGGTAGGGGTGAATACCTATCTTACCCACTCTGGTTATCCTTCTTTTTTTTATTTCCTCCAAAAGTCATTGTTCAACCATGATACGAAGTCAGCCATTGGAACATACACCTTTCATCTGTCATTGTTCAACCATGATACGAAGTCAGCCATTTGACAACATCTTGAGGTTGACCCTTAAATTCTTAATTCTTTAAAAGCTTATCATTAAAAACTTTCACAGATCTTTTGTGTTCCTCACATTCCACCCAAAGATTATGTTTACTCATTTTGAGGTCTTCATAATCTGTGTTCTTGTGCACATTATCTCCATTGATAATTTCTTTCTTTGTTTTGATAATCACTGAGTTCATTCAGATCCTTCAAGTCTTTTTAAAGATCTTTCAGTTTGTTTTCCAACTCCTGAAATTTCTTAAGAAGAGTAGCTTTTTCCCTGGTAGTTGTCTCAATCTCAAGACATAGCTTGAACTCATTTTCTTTAAGGGTTATACAAGCTTCACATGTCTGAGTGGACTCGTTTAGTGAAATATCTATTTGATCCTAAAGGATTTTCTCAAGTTTTAAATGATCTTTGGATAAATTTTTTAAATCTTTTCTCAAGTTTTTGTAAGCTTTGAAAGAACAGATAAGTTAGACAGAAGTTCATGATAAGTCTTTCTAAGAGACTTAGGGTCATCAAAATCTTTTTAATCTGATTCAGATTCCTCAGAAGTTGTATCTGCCATCAGGCATATGTTGGCTTCTTCATCATCTTCATTAGGCGAAGTGTCATCCAGATCTTCCCAGGTACTCAAAAGACCCTTCTTTTCTTTGGTCTTATAGTGTTTCTTCTTGTCCTGACCCTTCTCTAGTTTTGGGCAATCAGATTTGAAGTGTCCAGGCTTTTTGCATTCGTAGAAAATTATGGAGCTTTTTTCTTTATCTTTCTTTTCTTTGGGCATTTTTCTTGAGGAATTTTTCCACTTGGAGCCACCTTTGCTTCACATTTTGTGGATCTTTCATGAAATGAAGGCTAGCTCATCTGCATTAGAGTCTTCCTTAAAGTCACCATCAGATGAATCATCAACTTTAAGAGCTTTGGACGAACTTCTCAAGACTTGTTCTTCGAATGCTGACACCTTCTTATTCTTCTAACTATTAAGAGGCAAAGACTTTTCTCTTTTAGGTCATTCGTCCTGCTGAAGTTCTTGTTCATGGACATTGAGGGTACTAATAAGTTCCTCAAGGGACGTAGAATCATGATTCTTTATGGCTCTTAGTGTTGTTACCTGTAGTCTCCACTTTCTAGACAAACTTCTTAAAATTTTGTCAATATGATCATCATTATCATAAATTCTACCTAAGGATCTTAGTTCATTGAGAATGGTTCGAAAGCGCCCAAACATACTTTGTATGTCTTTGCCTTTTTCCATAGAGAAGAGTTCATAGTTATGAGTGAGGAGATTGAGTTTGTTCTTCTTTACTTGTGACATTCCTTTGTATGTTATTGCCAGAATGTCCCACATTTGTTTAGCACTTCTGAAGTTGTGTACCTTGGTGCACTCTTCTTCTGATAAAGCACACAACATCACATTCTGTGTCTTCGAGTTGATCAGGAATCTAAGATTTTGCTCCTCCGTCCATTGTCCTCTAGAAAGTTCATTCAATTGATCATCATATGGAACATAATCTCCATTTTCCACCATATCCCACAGATCTATATGAATGGATTCAAAGTAAGATATCATTTGCTCATTCCAGTAATGATATTTTATGCCTCTGAACAGTGGTGGTTTATTGGTGGAGAATTCTTCTTCACAAATTATGTTTTTGAATTTCTAATCTGTTTTGTTAGAGCTATCATTGCATGGCCTGGGGACAAGCCTATTTGATAGGAGGAGGATGAAGACATGACAGATCCTATTGATTATTTCATTGAAGGAGATTGAGCTCCTGGACCATGATCTTAAAAAATTCATGAACTTGTCTTTATGTTTATTTATCGTTGTATTAAATTTCATTACTTTATTACCTTATTTATTGTTTTGAATTTTTTGAAAAACCTACGCGAGTTTATTTTGACTAATTTATGTGTGTTTTGATATTCTGTTAGTATAGTTATAGATTATAACTCTTTTTGGGACTTAAACAGAAAAATTTTCTTGAACATAACATGTTTTGGAAAGAATCAATAACCAATATTTTTCAAACTTATTTTTGGATCAGAACAGAACAAAAGGATTTTTTTTTGGAAAACACTGAGAATGAAAAAAATGAAGGACTTTCCCAAATACCAAATGAACTCAGATATTTTTGCATGGACTTACTAAAAGAAAAACTTTTGAAACACTGATTTGATTTGAATATGGAAACAGGCCTTACGCTTTAGTGACTGTGTGCAACCAAAGATTTTACATTGAGTGTCCTCATTGATATGTTCTACAGTCGATTTTGCATAAATTTCTTATTATCATAACATATGATTCATGGATATGATTTAGGCTTTCTTTCTTTCTTTACATTTTAAGTCACTGGGCAAAAAGCTATTCCAATGTATATTATTTTTGCCATTTGCAAACCCTTTGAGCCAAACACTTGATATTTTGTTGGAACACTAACCTAGGATAAAAGTTTCCTACCTTACCCAAGGTTAGGAGAGCAAAGGTGTTTTGTTGGGGATTTCTATCATTTGGTGGCTAATGTGATGTAAATACTCTGTTTTTAATAGGGGTATTAAGGGAAAACAAAAAAGAAACAAAAAATAATAATAGAAAAGAAAAGAGAAGAGAAAAGTAAAAGAAAAAGGAAAAACAAGTTCTTTATGGATAAATAAAAAGTTTGAATCATGTACATTTTATCAGAGTTGCTGTAAATATTTGAATAGAAAGAAGTGATAACTTGGTTGAAACGAGAAAGGGATAGGAAGTGATTGTTCATTTTACTAGCTAGATTTTTATGTATACTCATATTCTCAAGGTATGTTTAAATATCCAGAAAAACCAAGATTTCCTTCAAAACCAGGCCCAACCTTAAAAGACCTATTGATCCATGATGATTATGCAATTTATCTTTGATTTGATGGGAAATGACTTACAAAATTGATTTATGACATATCAGTGATTAGAATTGAGATGAAACACTTGCCTGTGTGAGATTTATACACCTTTGAGAGGTTTTCCTCTGTTTGAATGCAACCAGTGTTTCCTCTAATGTTCTTTAGAAACAAAATGTGAATTGATCTTAATCTCTTTTTTGGTTCTTTGAATTCCATCTTTGTGCTTTCATTTCTCATTGTTGCATTTTGAAAAATGTTGTTCTGATTATTTTGGGGATTCATTCTTTATAAAGAATGTGCATAATTTTTTAAGCATATTTATTTTTTACTTATACTATTTTTATTTGTAATTTTTCTTTAATTTGCTTGAGGACAAACAAGATTCTAGGTTGGGGGAGTTGATAAGTGCCAAATTTCAGTTATTTTTAGGATTAAATTGTCGGCACTTATCCTTTGATTGTAATAGTTTTCTCATAAACCACCCTTAAATCTAGTTGTTTATATATATTGTACATTTACTAATGTTGTTGTTTAAATATGAAGGATTCATCCATGATTTTGTAGTTTTTGATGGTTGTTTGTTAGATCCAGAAGCCAAAATGAAGGGCAAAATGGTCTTTTCAGAAAGATTTATAACCCCAAATTCGCCTAGGCTAGCATCCAGCTCGCTTGAGCTAAAGATCTAACTTCAGCCCTAAGCAGGCAACTCACCTGGGCGAGCTACAACTCACCTGGGCGAGTGGATGCCTTCACCAGTAAAATTCTCCTAGGCGATTTTGTTTGCTCTCCTAGGTTGTTTTCTATAAATAGCCATGAATGTTGAAGGAGAAAGGAATCCAGTAGCCTTCAAATATCAAAGATAACGTGGAAGAAGAAAGAGAAGAGGAAAAGTGGAGCCGAGGCGTTGCAGAGTTCTAATCGTGGATCACTTCCTTCATCATTTCTCTTGTTAGTCTTGTGCTCTGTGCAATGATCGGTTAGTTTTTCTTGAGGATTGGATATAATCTTTGTACTCTTATGTATCCCTTTTGATATTATATATGTATTAATCTTTTCTACTCATTATTGGTAATTTCGTTCTACTCGTAATGCTTGATTCAATTTGATCACTAGTGTCATGAAATTGGATTTTAATTGAGACTGGAAAGTAATCTTAGAATTTGAACCGAATGATTTTACTCTTTACGTTACGTTGCTAGGAATAGAGCATAATGTTTTGATTGCAAAAAGCACGAGAATATAATTGTAATGCTGGGATATTTTCTACATATGCGAGGGATTGATATTTAGTATATATTCTTAGGTTCCAAGTGCTAGGGATCGACTTGGGATAATTTAATGTGTGCATTAGTAATGTTGGAAAATGATTCATATATGTTAATCTTATTAGGATACTAATGGTATGAATGATGAAATTCAATCCTATGTTTTCTTGAATTAATTTAAGTTGTTATTATTATTTCCATAATTTACGTATTTCTGACGCATTGAATTATGTTATTTCCGTATTTTCGTTATTCCGTTATTTTTACTTTTCTTTTACTTTAAAGTTATCTTTAGTTGATCAAACCAAAACCAATGACATTCGATTAAATTTGTGCATAACCATTGAACCGATAACCTTTATCCGAATGAATTAAGTAAACTCGAGTCCTTGTGGAGACAAACTCTTTTATAAATGTGAAACCTACAACGACAATTGGTACGCTTGCCAAAAGTTCTAGCAAGTTTCTATCGTTTTCACATAAACCAAAAGCTGATATATGTAATCGATTAAAACATAAGCATAATCGATTAATTATGCTAGAAAAACTCCCCCTGAGGCCATGGTAATCGATTAAAATGTTAAGTAATCGATTAAAACAGAATGAAATCAACACAAAACTCATACTTACAGGCATGTAGTCGATTAAACATACAGGTAATCAATTATAATATACAGTTTTAAACCAAAACACCACAAATGCAAAAACGGTAATCGATTAAAACGTGAGGCAATAGATTAAAACAGAAGATTTTCAAAACTGACAGTAATCGATTAAATCAAGGTGTAATCGATTAAAATAGGAAGTTTTAAAATTGATCATATACTTAAACACACAGTAATCGATTAAAATGAAGAGTAATCGATTAAAATAGAGAGAAATCATGAAATAATCAAGGAAAACATGTATATATTAGAAAAACAAATTACTAAACATACATGTCAACAAACTAAGATACTTCAAGAGAAATCAAGAGATATAAATTGCAATATGCAACAAATTATATGCACTAAACAAAACGTCAATCAATGCTAGATCCATGTAAGATGCCTTGTTCGTTTCTAATGGAGAAGAACCTATCTCTAGCAAGTGGTTTAGTTAATATGTCTACTAGTTGATGCTCACTATCTATGAACTCAATGCAGAAGTCATCATTTAAAACATGATCTCTAAGAAAATGATGCCTTATCTCTATGTGTTTAGTTCTAGAATGCATGATAGGATTCTTAGTTAGATTGATCGCACTTGTGTTGTCACATTTTAGAGGAATGTGATCAAGGTTTACTCCAAAGTCTTCTAGTTGTTGTTTCATCTAGAGACTCTAAGCACAGTAACTTCCAATTGTAATATACTCTGCTTCTGTAGTGGAAAGTGCTACACAAGCCTATTTCTTGCAATTCCAAGATACAAGAGAGCTTCCTAATAAGTGGCATGTCCCATTTGTGTTTTTCCAATCTAGTTTGCAACTTGCAAAATAAGAATTTAAAAAGCCTGTTAGGTTTAAGGAGGTACCTTTGAGATACCACAAACCAACATTGGTTGTGCCCTTAAGGTACTTAATGATCCTTTTGACAACTATTAAGTGAGATTCCTTAGGATTAGCCTGATACCTTGCACACAAGCAAACCCTAAGCATGATATCCAGTCTACTTGCAATTAAGTAAAGAAGTGATCCAATCATACCTCTATATCTTGACTCATCCACTGATTTACCTTTCTCATCTAAGTCAATGTAGGTTAAAGTTGTCATTGGAGTTGATGCTTCTTTGCATTTTTCCATGCCAAATTTCTTTATTAGTTTTGTACAGTATTTGATTTGACATAGGAAGGTTTCGTGTTTCATTTGCTTGACTTGGAGTCCAAGGAAGAAGTTTAACTCTCCCATCATAGACATCTCAAATTCTTTTTGCATACAACTGGAAAATTATTTACACAATTTCATTAGTAGCACCAAATATAATATCATCAACATATATTTGAACAATTAGCAACTCACTGTTTACTTTCTTAATAAACAATGTTTTATCAACCAGGCCTCTTGTGAAAGATTGCTCGATTAGAAAACTGCTCAATCTCTCATACCATGACCTTGGTGCTTGTTTCAAATCATATAGAGCCTTTTTCAATCTATAGACATGGTTAGGATATTTGTAGTCCATGAAACCTGGTGGTTGATCCATATACACTTTTTCTTCAATGAGACCATTGAGGAAGGCGCTCTTCACATCCATTTGGAATAGTCTGAAATCCATGATACATGCAAATGCAAGCAACAGCCTTATGGCTTCTAACCTTGACCCTGGAGCGTAGGTTTCATCATAGTCGATTCCTTCTTCTTGGTTGTAACCTTTTGCAACCAATCTTGCTTTATTTCTTACTATGATGCTTGATTCATCAAGTTTATTTCAAAACACATACTTGGTTCCGATTGACTTGTGAGAGGTTGGTTTAGGAACTAAGTCCCACACTTCATTTCTCTTAAACTGATTTAGCTCTTCATGCATTGTCATCAACTAGTGTTCATCACACAAAGCTTCATCAATGTTTCTTAATTCAACCTAAGAAACAAAAGCCATATTATTACACAAAATCAACGAGTAGAGACACCCTTTGATATTTCTCCAATTATGTTATCCAAGGAGAGGTCTTTTTGAGTTCTCCATTCTCTAGGAAAGTCTTTTGGAGTTATGGTTTGTTCAAGTTCTTCAAATTTGATTTCATCTTCAAGAGAAGAATCCTTTTCCTTAAAACCCGCATCTTCTTCTAAAGGATTATCTTGAACAATAGAGTTAGTTTCATCACATGCTATATGAATAAATTTTTCCACACTTAGAGTTCTCTTATTGAATACTTTTTATTCTTTACTATGCAATGAGTAACCAAGAATAATAGCCTCATCGGCCTTTGCATTAAATTTGCCAAGAGAATCTTTACCATTATTCAAAACAAAACATTTGCAACCAAAAACTCTCAGGTGAGATTTATTTGGTTTTCTTCCTTTATATAGCTCATAAGGATTTTTCTTTAGAATAGGTCTAATAAGTACTCTGTTCAAAGTGTAACAAATGGTATGTACAGCGTCAGCCCAAAAGTACTTAGGTAACCTTGTTTCATTTAGAAGGTTTCTTGCTCCTTCTTTAAGGGATCTATTTTTTCCTCTCCACAACACCATTTTGTTGAGGTGTTCTTGGTGCAGAAAAATTGTTGTGAATTCCATTTTCTTCATAAAACTTTTCAAAAGACTCATTTTGAAATTCTCCTCCAAGATCACTTCTAAGTGAAACAATGTTGAGACCTTTTTCAATTTGAATCACCTTGGCAAGTTTGCAAAAAACATCAAAAGCTTCATTTTGGTTTTAAAAACGAAGTCCATGTGAACCTTGAGTAATCATCTACTATAACTAAGCCATAGTAATTACCACCCAAACTTATAGCTCTAGAGGGACCAAATAAGTCAATGTGAAGTAGTTCAAGGGGTTTTGAAGTAGAAACATCGTTTTTACTTTGGAAATAGTTTTTAACTTGCTTCCCTTTTTGACAAGCTTCACACAATTTATTTTTCTCAAACTTGAGTTTTGGAAGACCAATTACTAAGTCTTTTCTAGCTAAATGATTTAGATGATGCGTGTTTATGTGTGCAACCCAGCGATGCCATAACCATGAATCATCAATCTTACTTACCAAACAACTAAGCTCATGAAATGATGCATGTCCAATGTTTAACATTTAGATAGTACCTATCCTTTTGCCAATATGGACAACCTCACCAGACATAGCTTCACTAATAAGACAACAATTCCTATTGAATTCAATTTTGAAGCCTTTGTCACAAAGTTGACTAATGCTCAAGAGGTTATGCTTTAGTCCATCAACATATATAACATTCTTTATTTGTGTCTTAAACAGATTTCCAATATTTCCTTCACCCATAATTTTACCTTTATTTTTGTCTCCAAAAGTGACATATCCTCCTTCTTTTGACACAAAGTCAGTGAGTTTGGACTTGTACCACAAACCAATCTTATCAGTAGTATGCTTTTGCACACTGAGCATTTGATTGAGATCACTCTTTCCTTTGTTCAATTATCCAAAAAAGATCTTTAAGATAGGAAAGCTCAGTTTGCAACTTCATACATTTTGCACAGTGATCCTTTTTGAAATTTTCAAATTTAGTTTGCAAAGACTTGTAATCATCCATGTTGAAAGAAGTAGAGATACAAACACAATTAGTGGCTTTATTGCTTGAAACAAGTTTTTCATTTTCTTGCTTCAATTTATTCAGCTCACTTTGTGTTCAAGCCAATTTAGTGATATGCAATTTTAGATCGCTTTTTGTTTAGAACAACAAGCCTTTGAGCTTGATCATGCATTTAATTAAATGCTTCGAAAACTTCTTCAAATTCAGAATTTACCTTAGTTTCTCCAATGGTTGATGAGTCATCCATTGACTTTTCCATTAAGCATACATTTGCAACTTCTTAATCACTAGAAGAGTAGGAGGATGTAGATGCATTATCTTCCTACTCTATGTAGGCTTCTTTTTGTTTTCTGTCCTTCTTTCCTTTCTTTTCACCAACTTGTTATCAAAGGTAGATAGGACATTCAGATTTGATATGACCTTGCTTACCACATTCGAAGCATGTGAAGGTTTTGTTGCTTTCAATCTTCTTGGAGGATTTAGAGAAGTTTTGTCTTTGGATATCTTGAGGAATTTTCCAAACTTCTTTACCATTAAGTTGAAATTCTCTGCCTCTTCTTCATTGTTGGAACTTTCTTTGTAATCTTCCTTTGAAGAGTTGGCTTTGAGTGAAATTCCTTTTCTTTTCTTTTTTGTTTCTTCTGCATGATATTGTTGAATCAGCTCATGTTCATATGCAAGCAATTTACCGAAGAGAGCTTCCATCGTCATTGTAGCCAAGTCCTTGGATTCCTTGATTGCTGTAATCTTTGATTCCCAAGTTCTTGTAAGACAATTGAGGATTTTGATGTTCAACACATCATCTTCAAACATTTTTCCTAGACCAAGGAGATGATACACAATTCAGGTGAATCTTGTTTGAAGTTCTAAAATGATTTCTCCATTCTTCATTCGGAAAACTTCATATTTGGATACAAGAGTGTGCTTTCTTGCTCTTTTTACATTCGATGTGCCTTCATGAGTGACTTCAAGCATATTTCAAATTTCCTTTGCACTTTTGCACCTTGCAGTATGAAAGAATTCATCAGAAGATAAACTAGAAGTTAAAATGTTTTTAGGTTTTTGATCATCTTGCATTTTTATTTTCTCATCATCTTTCATCTCATCCCATTCTTTATGTACCAATTCACCATTCACTTCTTTAGTTGGTATAAAAGGACCTTTAACAATGGCATTCGATGCACCGGGATCAATTGATTGAATAAATATTTCCATTCTGTTTTGCCAAAAAGAAAAATGTTTACCCTCAAACAAAGGAGGTCAATTTAAAGATGCACCCTCTTTGAAAGTGATTTGTTTTGAGCCCATCTTTAGAAAAACTGTGATCTTGAGTAACTTACAAGACGTAGCTCTGATACTAAGAAGAGGGGTGAACTGGTTTTCAAAACAAAACAAGCTTTTAAAACCCGAATTACAGAAAACTTATTTTGCGCGTATCGTATCATAAATCTTTGATAAACCAAACTCAATCAATATTGAATCAATCGCCCTTTGCACAATATCCTTTGATAAAGTTCTTTCTTTCAAAAATATATTTTCTTGAACCTTTAGTAAACTGATTAAGACCAAAATGAGAAAGAAAGATAAGATCAAGAGCAGAAGTACACAACTTTTTATACTGGTTCACTCTTTATCACTAGAGAAGCTAATATAGTTATTTAATTTAAATCTGAATTTGATTTCCACTATGCATATAGAATTCTTACAAGCAATCTTAGTTCCCCAAAAAGAGACTTAGGCACCCAACACTAGGGTCCTTTCTGAATAAAAGCCTCAGAGAATCCTACCCTTAGCCCAAACTGGAAATACCTATTCTAGCATGCCTTCAAAAATTCGTGTACAAACAAGTAATGTGTAAAACCATACACGAAAAAGTAAAGTCAAGATAGACACAACCTGATCAATCCTTTCTGCAAAACCTTCGTTTGACTGAATAAGGTATCTTCTTGAACTCAAGAAAGTATCATAACTCACTTATCACAAAAAGATCTTCATAATCAAAAGATTAGAAGTTATGAGTCATTGTTTTGAAGCACTTTTCTTCTCTTCCTTCACCTATATCAGCTCATGCAATTTCACACTTAATAAACTTGTACACTAAAGTCAGAACACAAGGTGGCTATATATAGAGAGAACATTTATAACCATCTGGAAACAACTCAAGAACAATGTAATCACTTAGATCCTTAAAGTAATCGATTAAAGTGTTCTTGTTCACTTATGAATCACTTATAGAAAGAGAAGTGATTGATTATATCACATGGTGATCGATTAAAGCAGGGACTCCTGAATAAATCAGTCATTGTCTAAAAAAACTATGTAATCGATTACAATAAGGCTATAATCGATTAAACCGATACGAGACATAACTCTGCAAGCTTAAACAACTTATGTAATTGATTACTATAAGGTTGTAATTGATTAAAACAGAGAGTTTTTCCTTCTGAAGAAATTTTCCAACTTTAGAAACTTTGTTCTAACTCACACATGATGATGCATGATGCACAAATGATATGATTTAGACTAAGATGCAACATACAAGATAAAAATCAATACAAATGCCACTCAAGAGAGTTGGGCATGTAAAAGACAAAATTACTTCAAGATCTTCTTCAAGCTTCAAGGCTAAGTCTTCATGTTGCTTATGTTTCTCCCCCTATCTCTAACATTTTCCCCCAATCTTAGTTCTAATGAAGTTCTTTCCATAGTTAATTATTTATTCCTAAGGTCAACCAAATCCGATGATCAAGGTCGAAGGATGTTCTTTGCCTTAAACCAATACTCCAATGATCATATATATATTAATTTTGTTGGATCAAGTGGCCTCGGAATAATTAAGAAGGGGGGTTTGAATTAATTATTAATGAACCTTTACTAATTAAAAATCTATCCTTCTTAATGTTACTAGATTCAATTAGGCTTTTACTATAATGTTAAGAAAGTAAAGAACAGAAATAGAAACTTAACCAAAAGTAAAAGTGACAATTAAAGTGCACAGCGGAAATTAAAGAGTGTAGGGAAGAAGAAGACAAACACCAGAATTTATACTGGTTCGGCAACAACCCGTGCCAACATCCAGTTCCTAAGCGACCTACGGTCCTTGAGATTTCTTTTCAACCTTGTAAAAACCTTTACAAGCAAAGATCCACAAGGGATGTACCCTCCCTTGTTCTCTTTGAACAACCAAGTGGATGTACCCTCCACTTGAACTGATCCACAAGAGATGTACCCTCTCTTGTTCTCAGTTACAACAACCCAAGTAGATGTACCCTCTACTTGTACCACAAAGGATGTACCCTCCAATGTGTTAAGACAAAGTTCTCAGGCGGTTAGTCCTTTGAAATCTTTTGTTTAAGGGAAAGGGAAGAATCAAAAGAATTCTCAGATTGTGTCGTTTTGAATTCTTTGAAAAGGGAGAAGGGAGACACAAAAGAATTCAGGCGATTAGTCCTTTCTTCTTTTGGAAAAGGGAGAAGAGAGACACAAAAAGAATTCAGGAGGTTAGTCCTTGACGAATTCTTTTTGTCAAAGGGAGAAGAGAATGAAAAGATATAGCACACTTTTGTTTTCTATGAAAGAACAAGGTTTGGAAACTAGAAAACTTAGAAAGCTTTTGGCAAAGGAAGAAGAAGTTCAAAAAGATGTTCAAAGAGATTCAAAGGTTGTAAAAGAATATATGAAAAGTTATTGAAATGCAAGTCAAGGTCTTGCTTTTATAGAGTCTTCATGTCTGGTCAAGAAAAACCATTGGAAGAGTTATAACCTTGAGAAAAACCTGAAAACCATTGGAAGAGTTACATCTCTTGATTTTTATTCAAAACTTGTCACTGGTAATCGATTACCAAAACCATGTAATCGATTACACAAAGCATTTTATGAAAATATGTGACTCTTCACAATTGAATTTGAATTTCAATGTTCTGATACTCTAGTAATCGATTACCAATATATTGTAATCGATTACACCATTTAAAAAACAATTGGAACGTTGCAAATTCAGTTAAAAGCTTTTGAAATCAAACTTTGTCACTGGTAATCGATTACAGGAAACGGGTAATCGATTACCAGAGAGTAAAAACTCGGGTAACTTAGAAAATTTTGAGAAAAACTCTTTTGAAAAACAAAATTGTGCTATGTTTGTTTTTTGAAAAATCTTTTCAATACTTCCCTTGTGAAGTCTTCTTGATTTCTTCTCTTGAATCTTGAATTCATCTTTTCTTGAATCTTGAAATCAAACTTCTCTTGAATCTTGAATCTTCTTGATTTCTTTTCATGAAACTTGAAATTAATCTTGATCTTGAACTTGTTGACTCAATCTTGAAATCATTCTCTTGAGCTTTTTGTCATCATCAAAACTACTTGAATCAACTTGATTCATCATCATGAAGCTTGCTTCTACAAATTTAAGTCAAAGGATATGATCAAATCTAGGGATGATTAATTAAGGATTAATTAATATATAAGAGATTTCCCAAGTAGTTTGATCATACAATTTGGTGTAAAATATTCTATACCTAGGTTTACCAAATATACGCAAATGATTACCATTGTACATTCGATTAAGCATAGGATTTATTAGTTCTCAAATAAATAATAAAAAACAAGGAATATAATTAATTAACATAAAACAGAGGAATTCCATTTAGAACAGAGAAAGGGGCACAATTGGACAAATACATCATAACCCCTAGACTAGGGTGACTAGCCACTCATGGTTAAAGAAAAACTAGAAAGCCTATAAGAAATTAGAATAGACATACCACAACGGGAGAACAATGATCACGATCTATCCTCATGGTATTGCTTATTCCTTCCAGCCCTCAAAACACTTAAAAGTGTTCTTTAATTTGTAAAAATGACAAGAGGTTCATTTACAGATTCCAACTTCCCTATTTATAGCTTCCTAAGAATACAAACTCATATGAGGTGCACTACGACCATGCTGAAATCCACCACGGTCATTGTCGGAAACTATGATGCTAAAGCTTTGGGGAATGATGAATTGATTATGACCGTCATGATGTGACTACAGCCATAGTGAGTTCACTATGACTGTCGTCGAAAGGCTAACGTTGTTTACAAAGGGGCATCATTATATTACCATGGTTGTCATGCTCACCATGGCCATGTTGGATGTACTATGACCAAGGTCAAGTGGCAGAGTCTTCAAATCTTCAAGTAAAAGTGCAAATTTCTACTATTTTCAATTAATTAAGTGGCCATTCTTCTGCAAGACAAAACTAGGACTTAAATGTTAGTTGTACCAAGAAAATTCATGCAAATGGAACAAAAACTCACAAAATATCACTACAAAACTAGTTTGTCAACCTCCCATACTTGAGCATTGTTTGTCCTCAAGCAATTTTTCTAGTTCTCTAATCAAAACAAATTATCCTGAATTAGAACTTATGTATCAAAAACCCCCCATTTATTGAAAAGTAAAAACTCACACATTGGAGCATCAAACATTGACTCAAGAATCAATTAGACTTATAATCAACACACAAACAGTCTCATAGAGCTTCAAGTTCATTGTGCTCACCATCTCTCAGGGTTATACAAATAGATAGTCACACTCAAGATCACAACTCAATGAACAAAGTCATAACTCTATAGATTAATCAACTCAACTCAAATAAATCCCAAAAAACTAAAACAAGTAAGACATATTAGGTTGTAATAGGACCAGACATGTAATGAAAAGTAGACACTAAAGGAAATTGGCTAATAAATGGCCCTACTTAATCATATGAAAACACTCAAAAAGCAGGAGAGCTTTTACCTATTTTTGAACCTTTCTTTTCACTTAAACTTTTGATCCATTTTCCCTTCTTTTTTTATTTGCTTTGAGGTAAAATTTATTTATTTATTAATTTTTCCTTAACCGTTTTTTGTTTTTGATTTCACTTGAGAGAGAGTTAGGATTTGTTCATTGGCACAACCTTTAATGTACATTAGTTCCCTCTTTTTTCTCACATCAATAGTTCAAGGACCAAAAAGAAATAATCATTGAAGTTCAGAGTAGTCAACTACGTAAAACTTTTCAAAAGATTCACAAGTCTCAAGAAAGCCTACCAATTTCTCATCTTTTCATAAAATTAAGAATTCATTCAAGGGTATGCATGTCAAAATTGTGAATGTATGTATACAGGTTTTTTATGATGCCAAAGTATAAGCAAACAAGATTTCTTCAAGAAACATTCAAGGTTAAGCAAACAAAGATTGCTTCAAGATTAATTCAAGGTCAAGCAAACAAGATCAAGAAAAAGATAAGTCCTTAGTTTATTTGTTAAAAGAATCTCACACTGGTTGATTAGTTTTGGCCTCAAAAAATTATTTTCAACAGCTTAAGGCACTGGTAATCGATTACCAGGTATTGTAATCGATTACAAGAGACAGATTGCAAATGGGCTTTTCAAAAAGGGTTTTGAAATTTGAATTTTAAATCTTGTAATCGATTACCAAATGTCTGTAATCGATTACCAGTAACGACACTTCAGAAAATACTTTGAAAAGTCATGACCCCTCAAAATATAACTGTGTAACCGATTACCAGAATCTTGTAATCGATTACCAACGAGAAAAATTCAGAAAAACTTTTTGGAAAGACACATCTCTTCAAACTATTTTGAAAAGGCACAATGGGCCTATATATATGTGTGTCTGACTTCGAAAAGTAAGAGAGAGATTTTCTAAGACAACTTAATTGTCAAATTCTCTCTAAACAACTATTGGCCAAACACTTGCAAATCTATTGAGAATTCTTCTAGGAACTTCAATTTGTATCATCTACTCTAAAGGAGAGAAATCTTTTTGTTCATGTCATAAACTCAGTTGTCATCAAGAGACTATTTCTCTCTTGGCTTGTGATAATCTTGAACACAAGGGTCATTCTTTAACTGTCATTCTTTAAGTGTAAGGAGAGCATGAGGAAACCTTAAGTGTCATTCTTTAATCACTAACACCTTTCTTGAAATGATTTGGATTGTACTTCAATTCTACATGAAGTTCATGGAATTTCTAGCTAAAAGGAGAAACTGCAAGGAAGATGTGTTCTATGTCACGTACATGCCACCTTGAAGGTATTAAGTTGTGCGTCAAGCTAATGACGTTAAAGAAGCGCTTCCTGGGAGGCAACCCAGTTTTAGTTTCTGTAATTTTTGTTTTCATGCATTAGATCATTGGGAACTTGCTACATAATATGTACATAGGAGTATATCAGCCTATCTTTGAATGTTAGATATAAGGGTTTCAATTTATTGAGGAAGGGACTGAAAAAAAAATTAAAAAAAAATAGCATAGAAAATATTTTCTGAAAAATCAGTTCTTCGCTAAGCGCAAGCCTCGCGCTAAGCTCATATTTGTTCATGTGCTAAGCCGTGAGTCTCAAGCGCTTAGCGCCCAACCCTTGCATCTGAGACTGATTTAGCCTGCTAAGTTGGCCAAGGATGAGCTAAGCCAACTTCAATTCAATCTGAATTCGGCTAAGCTTCAGCCGGATCGGTAAGCGACAGCTTATCCTTGGTTAAGCGCTAGGCATTACCGCCAAGCTCAATTCTTTACGGCCATAACTGAGGTTCATGAAGCTAAGCGCCAGTCATGGCAACTAAGTTGAATTACTTGCGGCAATGTGAGCACTAAGTGATTCCTTATCAGCTAAGCGCATGCTCCTCTATACTTACGATGCATCATTTTAGCTAAGTCGGCCTAGATCCCAGCTTAGCGAGAATTGTAGCTTTTCTGATCTGTAGACCTCGCTAAGCGGACTTGTCCTCACGCTAAGCCAAGCCTATGTTTAAAAAAAAAACTGATTTTGAATTTGAAACGTCGGCTAAGCGTGTGGGTCCGCTAAGCGAGCCTAGTTGAGAAACCAAACATCTCTCTAGCTCGCTTAGTGTAGCGATCCGCTAAGCGAGAATGTCGAAAACTGCTTAAGTGAGTGTAACAGCAGTTACACTCACACTTGCCAGATTTCAAAAACTTCGTCTCTGCATTCTCTCTCTCTAAAAATTTGCACATTTTGCATCTACGCTTTCTTTTTGCATTATCAACTTCGAAGCAACAACCATACACCATCCAAGTAAGTTCCTTGATTCCTTTTCTCTGTTTCTTGTCCAAACTTTAGGATAGAAGACTTCATTGTAGTTTTAGATTTTTAGGGTTTTAATGTTTTGTTAGAATTAGTTTAAGATTAGGACTATATACGCTTGTATACTGTATTGAGTATGATGCACACATTGCATGTCAGATATGCCTTTGAGAGGCTTGAAAAGTGCAAGAAAACGAACTATGTTTTATGCGTTTTTTGGAAAACGCGATGAACTCGCTAAGCGAGTTCATCAGTACTCATTGTATGTAGGCGTTCTCTGAAGAACTAGCTAAGCGTGCTACCGCGCTAAGCGAGTTCATCCTTTAAGGATGAATGTTCATCCTCTTGCTAAACTACCTGTGGCTAAGTGAGGCTGAATCGCTAAGCCCAGGTAACTTAGACAATTTTTTTTGTTGATAGCCGCGCGCTAAGCCGAACTTTCCTGGGCCAAGCACGATTTGTTGTGGCATCCGTTGAGCTAAGCGAGCTTCGCTCGCTAAGCTCCCAATACTTAGTGAAATTTTTGAAGAGTTGGTGCCGCTAAGCGTAGCCTTTAAGGAGCTTAGCGCATATCATTGCGGCAGATATTCAGCTTAGTGGGCACTATCCAGCTAAGCCAATTCCGCAGAAGCTGAATTTCTGCAACTTCCACTAAGCGGCTCCACATGTCGCTAAGCGGTAGTGTTTTTTTTTTTTTTTTTGCAAAGGCCAGTTAAGCGGACCATGTCTCGCTAAGCGGCCAATGTCTTTTTCAGTTTTATTTTTCAGTTTTGATTTTTAATAAATTGAGTCCTCATCAACTGTTTGATTCCTTTGTATGCAGATGGCTTCCAGAAAGAGAAAGAGTATTGGTACAAGGCCCATAGCTCAATATGATACAAAGAGGTTCCATTCCTTTGAGGCCTGGACCCGATACACAGATAATGTTCTAGGAAGACATATACTGTCTAAGAGGAAGGTAGAAATATACCATACTGAGCTGGACGAGTTTAAGGCTGAATTGGAGAGGCATAACTTCCATAAACGCCTCACCAATTTAGTTGACAGCAACATAGATCTAGCTTTGGTGAAGGAGTTTTATGCCAACCTTTACAGCTTCGAAGGGCCTTCACAAAAGCAAGTCAGGTGTTTGAGCTTCTGGCAAGTGCACCGAATCGCACAAGTAGTATAAAACGGTAAGCTATTTCAGCAAATAGGCATCTATTGTGTAAAAGTAAGTGTGAGTATGAACAAGTGTATAAACTATCTGTGCAAAAAGAAAGAAAATCACATGAGAGAAATGATGTGTAAAAACAAGTAGAGAACACGTTGGTCTTCCTAATAGGTGTCTGATGCTAAAAAGATATTCTTTATCTAACAATGCTCATGTGTTCTTATGGTGTCTCCTGAAATACTAAACCCTGATTCCTCCTGATAGCTTACCCTAATCCTAATCAAGCATCATCCACAGATTCCTCTTGTAAGACTTAACTCAACCAGGACCACATTTGTAACACCCTGATATATATATATATATATATATATATATATATATATATATATATATATATATATATATATATATATATATATATATATATATATATATATATATATTATTAGTAATTATGTTTGATGTTTGATTATTTGTTGCGTTATTTTCATCCGTAATTATTTTTAAGGAAGTTAATTTAGTTAATAGAGGGGTGTGGATAGATAAGGATCTAGCTTCTCAAAGAAGCCTCTTGAGAAAGTTTCTCAAAGAAGCCACGAGGAAGCTTCTGGAGGAAGCCTCTTAATGAAGCTT
The DNA here is from genome assembly GCF_000004515.6 of Glycine max. NCBI lineage: Eukaryota > Viridiplantae > Streptophyta > Magnoliopsida > Fabales > Fabaceae > Glycine > Glycine max. The sequence goes on from NC_038254.2 coordinate 21,220,093, forward strand.
CTATAGAAAGCTACATGAAGCTGCCTCGGTAAAAACGCTGTCCAGCCTTCATTAACCGTTGGATCTTCTCAAACTTTGGTCTGCAACTTCACAAGCCACGTTTCCATGATCGGACCGTTGGGATCTTTGAGAAGATGTCTGGAGTGTTCTAGAAGCCTCTTAATGAAGCTTCTAGAGAAAACTACATGAAGCTGCCTCGGAAAACACTCTGCCCAGCCTTCGTTAACCGTTGGATCTTCTCAAAATTTGGTTCGCAACTTCAGAAGACACTTGTCCATGATCTGACCGTTGGGATCTCTGGGAAGATGTCTGGAATTTGCTAGAAGCTTCCGTTCCCGAGAGCATCTCTTATTTAAGCATTTCAGCCTTTGCTTTCATGTAGCTTAGAAACAAAATGTCATTTCTTCTTCTTTCTTTCTTCCAAATCCATTTCTAAAGTTCCAAGCACTTTATCCATCACCCACAGCCACCATTAGCCACCACAAACCATCGTTGTTCTCCACACCGAGAGGAACCCTTCAACCCGAAGCGGAATCTTCCAACTTGGCTTGCGGTTTCGGTAGAGAACGAAACCCTAATCTGACCTTTCGTTTTCTTTCAAGGTAAGCACGGTTCTATACTTGTTTCTTGTTAGTTTCATCTTGTCTTTGCATCTTTTCCAACTTTGGAACCGCCATTGCATGTCTTATGCTTCTTTTGAAAAACCTTAGAGAAAGAGACTTTGTAAACGTTATCCTTTCATGAAATGCATGTTATTTTCGTAACCTACACTGAACCCCGGTCACATTGGCGTGGTCGGAATTTCCAAATGACGTTCCTTTGTAAAACCCGAAAGGCTCTCAGCTCTTTCATGTAGTGATGTGGGTGTTTGACCCAGAGCACTGTTACTAGCTTTGTTTTCTGAAATCCATACTAAGTCTCCTTCGTTTTGGCATGGTAGAGGCTTGTGTGGAATCAACGAGCAAGGACAAAAAGGAATCTTCAAGTGACACGACGAGGAATCCGCGGGGTATCTCACGATAGGTGAGGGGAGTTTATTATAAAATTTACCGTTTTAACACCATAGTTAGAGTTAGGGAACCTAGCTATGAGGATATCTGCCTGTCCCTGTTGCATGCTGATTTTTCTTCAAAGAAAATTACGTTTTAACTAATGGGATGCGATATATATATATATATATATATATATATATATATATATATATATATATATATATATATATATATATAAATATATATGTTTGTATTGTGATGAATGATATTGTTTTGGTTGTTTGAAATGTGTTGTTAGAAGACCGTGCGTGTGGAAATGATATTGTTGTGTTTTTTTGAATTGGTGTTGATGTTGCTATTGAGGATTTTAATTGATATGTGATGATAATGATAATTATGATGATATTGATTTGAGATGACGTTGTTAATAAAGACCATGTCAACATGAATTGTTATTATTGATGAATATGTGAATATGAAATGAGGTTGTTGTTGTTGTTGATAACGTCATTGAGATGAGATGATATTTATGTTGTGAATGACATGGAAATGGAATGTTGATTGATGTTGGAAATGCATTGGCATGTACATGTTGTGTATGTTCGTGGGGGGCACTGTGCACTGACCTTCCAGGGTCTTTGGCACTAGCTTTTGGCCAATTTCATATGTTGGATGTTGTGTATGATCGTGGGGGGCACTGTGCACTGACCTTCCAAGGTCTTTGGCACTAGCTTTTGGCCACGATCATACGTCGTATGGAGTGCACTGACCTTGTCGGATGGCCCAGACGTGGGTAACTAGCATGGTTAGAGAATCTAAGCATTTTTGAGGGGATGCTTAGGCGCTTTAATTGGTCCATGGTCTTTGGCACTTACTTTTGGCCATGATCATAGCTCACACGACACAGGAAATAGAGTAACTGTGGCCAAGTGTACTTTGTACTAGGGGGCTTGTCACCTGGTAGGGAACACCTTTGGGCTTGCAGGCTGATCACCTATGGGAGGGGGGCTGTTACGTGCACAACCGGGTGGTCTCGACAAACTCAGCACAGTTCCCTAAGTGAGAGTGTCGTGGGGACACACTTAGGCTATTTCCTGAGATTTTGTTGTTGTTGGTACGTACCACATTGCATCTGAGTGTTGAGTCAGGTGCATGCATCATTCTGTGCAGTCTTGTTTGGGTCCATGGATGGATGATGAGTAATTGTTGGATGTGAATGATGAATATTTGTTGGATATGAGTGTTGAATAATGATTGTTGTGTATGCTTATCATGTTTGCATATGTTCCTTGCTAATTGTGGTTATTTGGAATTGGTATTGGTTCTTTTATAATAAACTCACCCTTGCATTTTTGTATCGTGTGGTTGATACCTGTGATGATCATGAACCTTGTTCATGGGAGCAGAATGACAGTGGCAGGGTGTAGGGAGTAAGATTCTGGTGAGGAGTCGCCGAGCCGACGTGATGACGTTGGCGTTATTTTGGGAGAGAGTTGTGTTTTGCAATCAACTCCTCCGTAGTTGGTTTTTAAGTTTTATTTTGTTGAGTTAAAGATGTAAAATTGGAATTTTAATTATATATATATATATATATATATATATATATATATATATATATATATATATATATATATATGAACATATTTAATTTTCGTTATGTGTATGACATGTACCGAATTATTGTTTCTATGTAATTATGCATATTCACTTAAGTAATGGCGTGTTGTTGGATGAATTTATGTTGTGACAAAATCACTTTTATTTTCATAATAAAAAATTAAGGGAGTTCTTTTTATAAAAATTGAAATTATCGAATATTAGAGTTTGGATACCGTAGCGACGAGGCGGGTCGTTACATTTAGTGGTATCAGAGCAGGTCGAACCTTTCGGCCAGTGAGTTGTGAGTCTGCTATGTTTTTCTGTGCATTCTCTGGTTGTTTTTTTGAATGCTTGGTGTTGGTTGTTTGCTGATGTTTGATGTTCGTTGTTTTCTATTAGCACTTACTCACTAGTTGTGTTTTAATGAGCTATAGAGATTTGATTGTTGTAGTCGTATTGAATTTGTTTTTCTGATGTCTGCTATACCATGAATTTCAATGCCGGGTCATGAATTATCAGACTGGCCACCTGTATAATTTGTGAAGGGCAATGGAATGATATGGCAAGCGATCAGAAAATGCAAATGATGGAAAGTAGGTGTTAATGTCTTGAGGCATCAACTCTCAAGAGTAACTGAGTAGGAATTTGTAATGGTTGTGATTGTTGTGTGGTTCTTTGTTTGTGTGTAGAAAAACTTAAGCTTTTTGTGTCTTCTTTAAATAAAGATCTAGTAGTGGAGACCCCTACTAGTGGTTCTGTGTTAACTTCTGATGTGTGTTTGAATTGTTCTATGGAGATTTCTGGTAGGATATTCTTGATTGATTTGATTTGTTTGCCTTTGAGCCAGATTGATGTTATTCTTGGTATGGACTGGTTATCTTCCAACCATGTCTTGTTGAACTGTTTTGATAAAAGTGTGGTGTTTGATGATTCTGGAGTGAGTAAGGATATGATGTTTATCTCTGCCAACCATGTTGTGACATCTTTAAAGGAAGATGCTCAAGTATACATGATCTTGTCTAGCCTAGAAGTAGAGACAAAGGTTTCTACGTGTGACCTCCCTGTTGTTAGAGAATTCCCGGAAGTGTTTCTTGAGGATATATCCGGTCTGCCACCTGAGAGAGAGATAGAGTTTTCCATAGACTTAGTACTTGGTGCTGGACCCATATCCATAGCTCCTTATAGGATGTCTCCTATAGAGTTAGCTGAGCTTAAGAAACAGTTAGAGGAGTTGTTGGATAAGCAGTTTATTAGGCCTAGTGTATCTCCGTGGGGAGCCCCAGTGTTGCTAGTGAAGAAGAAAGATGGAACCATGAGGTTGTGTGTGGATTACCGCCAGTTGAATAAGGTAACGATTAAGAATAAGTACCCTTTGCCTAGAATAGATGACCTTATGGACCAGCTGGTAGGAGCTTGTGTGTTTAGTAAGATAGACCTTAGGTCGGGTTATCATCAGATCCGAGTGAAGTTTGAGGATATACCAAAGATTGCTTTTAGGACCCGTTACGGTCACTATGAGTATCTAGGCATGCCCTTTGGTGTGACTAATGCTCCAGGAGTGTTTATGGACTACATGAATAGAGTTTTTCACCCTTACCTTGATAGTTTTGTGGTAGTATTTATAGATGATATTTTGGTATACTCCAAGACTAGAGAGGAGCATGAAGAACATTTGAGGATTGTGTTGCATACCCTTAAAGACCGACAACTCTATGATAAGTTGTCCAAGTGTGAGTTTTGGTTAGAGAAAGTTAGTTTCCCAGGGCATGTGATATCTCAAAGGGGTATAGCTGTGGATCCCTCTAAAGATAGAAGCTGTTCTTAAGTGGGAGAGTCCTAAGTCTGTTTTCGAGATTAAGAGTTTTCTGGGCTTAGCAGGATACTACCAGAGATTCATAGAAGGTTTTTCCAAGTTGGCTCTACATTTAACTAAACTGACTCGTAAGGGTCAAGCTTTTGTGTGGGATACCCAATGTGAGCATAGTTTCCAAACCCTTAAGGAAAGATTGACGACCGCTCCAGTGCTAGTTTTTCCTAACCCGAGAGAACCCTTTGAGGTGTATTGTGATGCATCAAAGATAGGTTTAGGCGGAGTGTTGATGCAAAATGGCCAAGTGGTGGCCTATGCTTCTAGACAACTTAAGGCTCATGAGAGGAATTATCCCACCCATGATCTAGAGTTGGCTGCTGTAGTTTTTGCCCTTAAGATTTGGAGACATTATCTGTTTGGCTCTAAGTTCGAGGTGTTTAGTGATCATAAGAGCCTTAAATACTTGTTTAGTCAGAAGGAGCTGAACATGAGACAAAGGAGATGGTTAGAGTTTCTTAAGGATTATGATTTTGAGCTTAGCTACCATCCCGATAAAGCCAATGTAGTGGCTAATGCCTTGAGTAGGAAATCTCTACATATGTCTTCCATGATGGTTAGAGAGATGGATCTCCTGGAACAATTTAGAGACCTTAGTCTTGCATGTGAGGTTACTCATAATAGTGTAAGATTAGGAACTTTGAGGATCACTAGTGAGTTACTAGGTGATATCAAGGAAGGTCAGAAGATTGATCCTTTTCTAAGGACTCGGTTAGAGGCTATAGAGTCAGGAAGGGACAGTAGTTTCAATGTTGGATCAGATGGAGTTTTGAGACTTCGAGATAGGATTTGTGTTCCGAATGTGCCTGAACTTAGGAAGATGATCTTAGAGGAAGGACATAAGAGTAATTTGAGCATCCATCCTGGGTTATTGTTGACAGATTGACTAAGTCTGCTCACTTCATTCCCATTAATATCAGATTTTCCTTGGAGAAGTTGACCACCTTGTATATATAAGTGAGGTTGTCAGGTTACATGGTGTGCCATCTAGCATAGTATCTGATAGAGATCCTAGATTTACCTCTAGATTTTGGGAGAGCTTGAACAGAGCGTTGGGAACCAAGCTTAGACTGAGTTCAGCCTACCATCCTCAGACTGATGGCCAAACTGAACGGACCATTCAGTCATTGGAGGACCTTTTAAGAGTATGTGTCTTAGAGCAGAATGGAAGCTGGGAGAGTTTTCTTCCATTGATAGAGTTCACTTATAATAACAGTTTTCACTCTACCATTGGCATGACTCCCTATGAAGCTTTGTATGGTAGAAGATGTAGGACACCCCTATGTTGGTTAGAGCCCGGAGAAGGCCTCACCTTAGGACCAGAAGTGGTACAACAAACCACTGAGAAAGTTAAGTAATTCAGGAAAGGATGAGAACTGCTCAAAGTAGGCAGAAAAGTTATCATGATAAGAGGAGGAAAGATCTGGAATTCGAGGTTGGTGATCATGTATTCTTGAGAGTCACTCCGTGGACTGGGGTTGGTCGAGCATTGAAATCCCGAAAACTCACACCTCGCTTTATTGGTCCTTTCCAAATTCTTAAGAAAGTTGGCCCTGTGGCATACCAAATTGCACTACCCCCGTCTCTTTCTAATCTTCACAATGTCTTTCATGTGTCTCAACTCCATAAGTATATCCGTGATCCATCCCATGTGATTGAATTGGATGATGTACAAGTGAAGGAGAAATTGACATATGAAACATTGCCTTTGAGGATCGAGGATAGGCGAACAAAACACTTAAGAGGGAAAGAGATTTCGTTGGTCAAGGTGATCTGGGGAGGTGCATTAGGAGAAGATGCCACGTGGGAATTAGAAAGTCAGATGCGAGAAGCTCACCCATCCTTGTTTGAGTAAGGTAAATTTCGAGGACGAAATTTCTAAAAGGGTGGGAGAGTTGTAACACCCTGATATATATATATATATATCTATATATTATTAGTAATTATGTTTGATGTTTGATTATTTGTTGCGTTATTTTCATCCGTAATTATTTTTAAGGAAGTTAATTTAGTTAATAGAGGGGTGTGGATAGATAAGGATCTAGTTTCTCAAAGAAGTCTCTTGAGAAAGCTTCTCAAAGAAGCCACGAGGAAGCTTCTGGAGGAAGCCTCTTAATGAAGCTTCTAGAGAAAGCTACATGAAGCTGCCTCGGTAAAAACGCTGTCCAACCTTCATTAACCGTTGGATCTTCTCAAAATTTGGTCTGCAACTTCACAAGCCACGTTTCCATGATCGGACCGTTGGGATCTTTGAGAAGATGTCTGGAGTGTTCTAGAAGCCTCTTAATGAAGCTTCTGGAGGAAGCCTCTTAATGAAGCTTCTAGAGAAACTACATGTAGCTGTGCTTTCGTGTAGCTTAGAAACAAAATGTCATTTCTTCTTCTTTCTTTCTTCCAAATCCATTTCTAAAGTTGCAAGCACTTTATCCATCACCCACAGCCACCATTAGCCACCACAAACCATCGTTGTTCTCCACACCGAGAGGAACCCTTCAACCCGAAGCAGAATCTTCCAACTTGGCTTGCGGTTTCGGTAGAGAACAAAACCCTAATCTGACCTTTCATTTTCTTTCGAGGTAACCACGGTTCTATGCTTGTTTCTTGTTAGTTTCATCTTGTCTTTGCATCTTTTCTGACTTTGGAACCGCCATTGCATGTCTTATGCTTCTTTTGAAAAACCTTAGAGAAAGAGACTTTGTAAACGTTATCCTTTCATGAAATGCATGTTATTTTCGTAACCTACACTGAACCCCGGTCACATTGGCGTGGTCGGAATTTCCAAATGACGTTCCTTTGTAAAACCCGAAATGCTCTCAGCTCTTTCATGTAGTGATGTGGGTGTTTGACCCAGAGCACTGTTACTAGCTTTGTTTTCTGAAATCCATACTAAGTCTCCTTCGTTTTGGCATGGTAGAGGATTGTGTGGAATCGACGAGCAAGGAAAAAAAGGAATCTTCAAGTGACACGACGAGGAATCCGCGGGGTAGCTCACGATAGGTGAGGGGAGTTTATTATAAAATTTACCGTTTTAACACCATAGTTAGGGTCAGGGAACCTAGCTATGAGGATATCTGCCTGTCCCTGTTGCATGCTGATTTTTCTTCAAAGAAAATTACGTTTTAACTAATGGGATGCGATATATATATGTGTGTGTATTGCGATGAATGATATTGTTTTGGTTGTTTGAAATGTGTTGTTTGAAGACCGTGCGTGTGGAAATGATATTGTTGTGTTTTTTTGAATTGGTGTTGATGTTGCTATTGAGGATTTTAATTGATATGTGATGATAATGATAATTATGATGATATTGATTTGAGATGACGTTGTTAATAAAGACCATGTCAACATGAATTGTTATTATTGATGAATATGTGAATATGAAATGAGGTTGTTGTTGTTGTTGATAACGTCATTGAGATGAGATGATATTTATGTTGTGAATGACATGGAAATGGAATGTTGATTGATGTTGGAAATGCATTGGCATGTACATGTTGTGTATGTTCGTGGGGGGCACTGTGCACTGACCTTCCAGGTTCTTTGGCACTAGCTTTTGGCCACGATCATACGTCGTATGGAGTGTATGTCATGGGGGGTAGAGTGCACTGACCTTGTCGGATGGCCCAGACGTGGGTAACTAGCATGGTTAGAGAATCTAAGCATTTTTGAGGGGATGCTTAGGCGCTTTAATTGGTCCATGGTCTTTGGCACTTACTTTTGGCCATGATCATAGCTCATACGACACAGGAAATAGAGTAACTGTGGCCAAGTGTACTTTGTACTAGGGGGCTTGTCACCTGGTAGGGAAAACCTTTGGGCTCGCAGGCTGATCACCTATGGGAGGGGGGCTGTTACGTGCACAACCGGGTGGTCTCGACAAACTCAGCACAGTTCCCTAAGTGAGAGTGTCGTGTGGACACACTTAGGCTATTTCCTGAGATTTGGTTGTTGTTGGTACGTACCACATTGCATCTGAGTGTTGAGTCAAGTGCATGCATCATTCTGTGCAGTCTTGATTGGGTCCATGGATGGATGATGAGTAATTGTTGGATGTGAATGATGAATATTTGTTGGATATAAGTGTTGAATAATGATTGTTGTGTATGCTTATCATGTTTGCATATGTTCCTTGCTAATTGTGGTTATTTGGAATTGGTATTGGTTCTTTTATAATAAACTCACCCTTGCAATTTTGTATGGTGTGGTTGATACCTGTGATGATCACGAACTTTGTTCGTGGGAGCAGAATGACAGTGGCAGGGTGTAGGGTGTAACAGTCGTTTTTTTTAATAAATAAATAATACAGTAATAAGTTAATAAATAAATAAATAAATAAAAATATAATTAGGTCATAAATCTCCACTATATAAACAAAATGTTAACCTAGAGCAGCTTTTACAAAACACTTCTGCCCCTTTTTCTTTTCTGACGCACAAGAACCCTAACAGAGCAACCAGAGGAGGAGCTCTAGAGAGCACCAGAGACGCCACCATTGCTAACAGAGAACATTTAAGCGACTACCTCGAGGTAAGGGATGAGTTACTCACGCTTGGGGATAAGAAGGAACATGTATAGGGGTCTCTAGAGGATCAATTTTGGGTTGTTTTTATAAAATGTTAATTCATGATTCTTTCAAATTGAATAATTCTTACGCTAAATTTAGTGTAATATCTTCTATCATGAAATTCTATGATCCGGTTTAGTGTATATTGATATGATATTTGTGTTAGTGTATATCAAGTTTTTTTTAAGTGGCAATTGTTATTACTGGATTCTTTTTGTATATTAACTAACGTGTATAATATTTGTTGTTTTGTGCTTGTGAATTACTTTTTTTAAATGTGTCAGTGAATTGTTATAATTTGAATGAAAGAATTTGACCCAAATAATTATATTCTTTTTTTTGTAATAAAAATTTATGAATAACACGTACTGTGTCTTTGCATATATTTCTTTTGTTGAAACTGCAATTCCCACCTACACTACGATGCAATATGTATATTCCCTTTTGTTAAAGTTGCAATTCCATGCTCTGTATCTACGTTCATTTTATATATATATATATATATATATATATATATATATATATATATATATATATATATATATATAATAAATTAAATATTGTTATGAAATTATTATTTTATTGTTTTGCAGAAATAAATTAAATATTACTGTGAAATTATTTGTATTTCTTTTCATTTATATATGTTATATATGTATAATAATCAATTAAATACGGTGTAAAATTATCCTTAATAATAATTATTTTTGCTATATCTTAAATTAATTATTATAGAGGTTCTCTTTAATTGGAAGTAATATATTTTATTTAAATTACACTTATTTTGTGCAATATGCATTATTACTAATGACATAATTGCTTGTTTTAATAGTATAACAAAATTGCAGCAATTAAAATGAAAACTTTGATACGTTAAAGTGCATCAAATATGCTTGATACGTTATTGTTTCTGCATATTAAATTGATAAATAAATTCCAACATTAAACGTTCCTTTTAAAGTGCGGAGAATATGCACGTTATTGTTTTTTCTTCACCTTGATTTGAGAAACGAATTTTGAGCAGTCATATATTCCTTTGCAATAATATATATATTTAATATATTATTCATTAAAGATATTATCCTAGTAAGTGCAGCAACGAATACACATGCTTTTTACTTTTCATGTTATGCACATATATATATATATATATATATATATATAAATAATAAATTAGATGTTGTTGTGAAATTATTATTTTACTGCTTTGGAGAAATAAATTAAATATTTTGTGAAATTATTATTTTATTGCTTTGTAGAAATATATTAAATATTGTGAAATTATTATTTTATTTTATTTTATTTAGTTATATATGTATAATAATAAATTAAATACTTTTGTAAAATTATTGCTTAATCATAATTATTTATGCCACATCTCAAATTATTTGTTGTAGATGTTTTTATTTATTTATTTTGTTGAATTAATATATTCGGTTTAATCTATATTTTTGTTGTGTCAAGTAAATGTTACTATTGAATGATATGTGTAGGATGCATGAGATACGATAAATTATTTTATTATGAAATTATGGTTGAGACTGTGTGTGTAAGTGATAATCATTTAGTACGTAATGGATTGTGAATTACATAATTGTTGAGATGTTGTATGTTTTGAGTTGTGAGCCATGAACTATGTAATCACACAACTGTAAGACCCTTTAAGGGCGACGAGTTAATGCGCGATGAGTTGTGATGGGATCCACTGTGGGAACCCGACGAGTTAATCACTTGAGGCGCACTGAGTTAAAATATTTTAAATATATATATATATATACATTCGAGATTTTGAAAACAATTGAGTAGTTGTGTGTATTGCATAATTCATAGGTAGAGTCTGTGTGTTCAAATGTTTTTTTTTTGGGTTGGACCTGAATCAGGAGGGAGAGGCCCTGACGGACTCTTCGGAGTGTAGGCCTTGGGGGTCATCCGGTTTGAGTGCTCCTATAAGCCTGTGCCGATCCCACATGGTTGGAGCATTCTCGCAAAACAGCATGACCCTGACTGGTCTCCCTATGATTTCACTTAGTGAGAGTGACCTGACTTACCCATTGTGAGGCATGTCCTGTCATGTACTCCTAGGCGCCCGACGAGGTTTTTCACTGGAAAATGGTACCACATTGCATGTAGGCTTGAGTCTAGAGTATTTGTTGCATAACGCATGTGTTTGTCTTTCATTGGGTTAACAATTATGGTTTGATGTTATTTTCTAGAGTGGACAAACTTAAATGAATGTGCATAATATGTGTGATTTTGTGAAACGGTGTTAATTATATAAATTCAGTTGTAAGCACTATATGTTTTACATGCTCTAATATTTTATTATATATGAATGTGATAACTCATTCCCGGTGTGTGTTTGTGTTTGGGCTGATTGCCATTTGTTCAGGTGAGCCATCATATGATGAATTCCATGTTAGAGCCGAAGAGACTTAATCTGTGATAGAGATATGCTCTGATAAGTGTGACATTGGGGCATAGGAATTATTTCGCATGCTATATTTTTCCACAAACAATATCGTTGAGTTATGTTTTCTGTTTTAGTTCTTTTTATTATTCATTCAGTATGGACGACCTTGTTTTGAGCCGGAATAACTTTGTTGTTTTTATTTGAACAATTTCTATTATGTTTTCATTTAGTGAATGTGAACCCTTTATCTTTTGAAATCAATTTAAAGTCAATATGTTTTTTTTTAAAAAAAAAAAATTCCGCATGATTTTATTTCCTTGTATTTGTTATTTGTGAGGGTAGAGGGTGTCACATTTAGTGGTATCAGAGCAGGTCGAACCTTTCGGCCATGTGTGTTATGAGTTTTCTGTGTTTCCTTGTGTACTCTGATGTGTTGTATTTGTTTTGTTTGATTAGAGGTGTACTCTATTTTGTCGGTATATTTTTTTTTTTTCAAAGTTTTGTTTCTTGCGTGACATAGGAAGTAATGGCTGCGAGAAATGAGCGATAACGACTTCTTACCGAGGCCTTGAACAACTTGGCGCAAGTTATGGCCAATCAGGGAGGCGGTGGAGGAGCACCTATGTACCATGGTTTAGATCGCTTTCAGAGGAACAACCCACCTACCTTCAAAGGGGGTTATGATCCTAAGGGTGCTGAGGCTTGGCTGAGGGAGATTGAGAAGATCTTCCGGCTGATGGAATGTCAGGACCATCAGAAGGTGTTGTTTGCTACTCACATGCTAGCAGATGAGGCAGAATATTGGTGGGAGAACACTCGCCCACGTTTGGAGGGAGCAGGTGGTGCTGTTGTTCCATGGGGAACTTTTAGACAGACTTTTCTGGAGAAGTATTTTCCAGAAGATGTGAAGAATAGAAAGGAGATGGAGTTCCTTGAGCTTAAACAAGGAAGTATGACGGTGGCAGAGTATGCGGCGAGGTTTGAGAACCTTGTAAGGTATTTTCCTCATTATCAGGGGGAAGCTGGGGAGAGGTCCAAATGCGTGAAATTTGTCAATGGCCTTCGACCAGAAGTAAAAATGATGGTAAATTATCACGGTATTCATGACTTTGCACAGTTGACCAACATGTGTAGAATCTTTGATGAAGATCAGCGGGAGAAGACTGCTTTTTACAAGAATGCCAATGCTAGTCATGGGAAAGATAAGAAGCCTGTGACTCACAGTCGTGCTAAGCCATATTCTGCCCCTCCCGGGAAATATGGAAACCATTCTGGGGGACAAAGGACCAGCGGAGGACATCACCTAGCTGGTGGGAGTTCTCAGTCAGTTAACAGAGTGTCTCAGCCTGCTGGTGGAGATGGTGGTGGTGCTTCTGTTACACCTGCTACGCCAATCCGATGTGCTAAGTGTGGTAGGATGGGTCATTTTGCTCGTGAGTGCCCAGATAGTGATGTGACTTGTTTCAACTGCCGGGGTAAGGGCCACCTCAGTACCAGTTGCCCACATCCGAGGAGGGAGAAGATGAGTGGAAGTCTGAATAACCAGAACGGACGACCAAAGACCACAGGGAGAGTGTTTGCTCTTAGTGGTGCTGATGCCGCACAGTCTGATGATCTCATTCAAGGTATGTGTTTCATAAGTCAAGTTCCTTTGGTTGTATTGTATGATTCAGGTGCGACCCATTCATTTATTTCTCGTGTCTGTGTTGAAAAACTTGCCTTGCCTGTGTCTTCCTTGAAATTTGACTTGATTGTGAGTACACCTGCTAGTGGGTCTGTTTTAACTTCTGATGTGTGTTTGCAGTGTCCTGTCATAATTTCTGATAGACAATTTCTTGTTGACTTAGTTGTTCTACCTTTGAGTCAGATTGATGTTATTCTTGGTATGGACTGGTTATCTTCCAATCATGTCTTATTAAATTGTTTTGAGAAATCTGTTGTCTTTCCAGAGTCTGGTGTGAGTGAAGGTGATATGTTTTTGTCTGCTAACCAAGTTGAGGCATCTTTAAGGGAGGATGCACAGGTATACATGATCTTAGCTAGTATGAGTGTTGAGACCAAAACCCCTGTGAGTGATATACCGTTGGTGAGAAAGTTTCCAGAGGTGTTTGAGGAGGTGTCAGGATTACCACCTGAGAGAGAGGTCGAGTTCTCGATAGACCTAGTGCCTGGTACTGGACCCATATCCATAGCACCTTATAGGATGTCCCCTATAGAGTTGAGTGAGCTTAAGAAACAGTTAGAGGAACTCTTAGAGAAACAGTTTGTGAGGCCTAGTGTGTCACCCTGGGGAGCACCGGTGTTGTTAGTTAAGAAGAAGGATGGGACTATGAGGCTATGTGTAGATTATCGTCATTTGAATAAGGTAACGATTAAGAATAGGTACCCTTTGCCTAGGATAGATGACTTGATGGACCAATTAGTAGGGGCTTGTGTGTTCAGTAAGACAGATCTTAGGTCAGGTTACCACCAGATTAGAGTGAAGCCTGAAGATGTTCCGAAGACTGCCTTTAGGACCCGTTACGGTCATTATGAGTACTTGGTTATGCCTTTTGGTGTGACCAACGCCCCTGGTGTGTTCATGGATTATATGAATAGGATCTTTCACCCCTACCTAGATAGTTTTGTAGTGGTCTTCATAGATGATATCTTGGTGTATTCTAAGACTAGAGAGGAACATGAGGAGCATCTGAGAGTTGTGTTGCAAACCCTCAAAGACAATAGACTGTATGCTAAGTTGTCCAAGTGTGATTTTTGGCTAGAGGAGGTGAGCTTCTTAGGGCACATTATATCTAAGGGAGGGATAGCAGTAGATCCTTCCAAGGTAGAGGCGATGATGAGTTGGGAGAGTCCTAAGTCAGTGTTTGAGATTAGGAACTTTCTTGGCTTAGCAGGATACTATCGTAGATTCATAGAGGGTTTTTCTAAGCTTGCCTTACCTTTGACTAAGCTTACTCGTAAGGGTCAAGTTTTTGTGTGGGATGCCCAGTGTGAGAGTAGTTTCCGTACCCTTAAGGAAAGGTTAACCACTGCACCAGTTTTAGTGTTACCTGACCCGAGTGAACCTTTTGTGGTGTACTGTGATGCGTCCAAGATGGGTTTGGGTGGAGTGCTTATGCAACGGGGACAAGTAGTGGCCTATGCTTCTCGACAGCTTAAGATACATGAAAGGAATTATCCCACACACGATCTTTTGTGGTGTACTGTGATGCGTCCAAGACGGGTTTGGGTGGAGTGCTTATGCAACGGGGACAAGTAGTGGCCTATGCTTCTCGACAGCTTAAGATACATGAAAGGAATTATCCCACACACGATCTTGAGTTAGCAGCCGTAGTTTTTGCTCTTAAGCTTTGGAGGCATTACCTTTATGGATCTAAATTTGAGGTGTTTAGTGACCATAAGAGCCTTAGATATTTGTTTGATCAAAAAGAGCTCAACATGAGGCAGAGGAGATGGTTAGAGTTCCTTAAGGATTACGATTTTGAGCTTAGCTATCACCCAGGTAAAGCCAATGTAGTAGCTGATGCCTTAAGTAGAAAATCCCTTCAAATGTCTGCTTTGATGGTTAGAGAGTTGGATCTCTTAGAGCAGTTTAGAGACATGAGTTTGGCATGTGAGATCACCTCTAGTAGCATTAAGTTGGGTATGTTGAGAGTCACCAATGAACTCTTGATTGAGATTCGTGAGGGTCAGAAGTCTGACCCATTCTTGTCAACTCAGTTAGAGTCCATAGTCGCAGGGAGAGAGAGTAGTTTTAGAGTGGGAACTGATGGAGTCTTGAGGTTTCAGGATAGGGTGTGTGTTCCTAATGTACCCAAGCTTAGAAGAACGATTTTGGAAGAGGGCCATAGAAGTAGTCTGAGTATCCACCCGGGAGCGACTAAGATGTACCAGGACCTTAGGCAGATGTTTTGGTGGCCGGGTCTGAAGAAAGAAGTTAATGAGTTTGTCCTTGCATGCCTAGTGTGTCAGAAAGCTAAGATAGAACACCAGAAGCCTTCAGGGAAGTTGCAACCTTTAGAGATACCTGAGTGGAAGTGGGATAGCATCTCCATGGATTTCGTAGTGGGGTTACCTAGGACCCCCAAAGGTTTAGATTCCATTTGGGTTATTGTAGACAGGTTGACCAAATCTGCTCACTTCATCCCAATAAACATCATATATTCTTTAGAGAGGTTGACTAGCTTGTACGTCAGTGAGATAGTTAGACTACACGGTGTTCCTTCTAGCATAGTTTCTGATAGAGATCCCAGATTTACCTCTAGATTTTGGGAGAGTCTTCATAAAGCCTTGGGGACCAAGCTTAGGTTGAGTTCTGCTTACCACCCACAGACAAACAGTCAAACCGAGCGCACCATCTAATCCTTAGAGGACCTCTTGAGAGCCTGTGTGTTAGAGCAGAGGGGTAGTTGGGATAGTTTCTTACCCTTGATAGAGTTTACCTACAACAATAGTTTTCACTCCAGTATAGGTATGGCGCCTTACGAGGCATTGTATGGTAGAAGATGTAGGACACCTCTATGTTGGGTAGATTCCAGTGAGAGCATTGCCTTAGGACCTGAGGTAGTTCAGCAGACCACAGAAAAGGTCAAGTTAATCCAAGAAAGGATGAGAGCAGCCCAAAGTAGGCAGAAGAGCTACTATGATAAGAGAAGAAAGGATCTTGAATTTGCTGTAGGTGATCATGTATTTCTGAGAGTCACTCCGTGGACTGGGTTGGTAGGGCGTTGAAGTCCCGTAAGCTCACACATAGATTCATTGGTCCTTTTGAAATCCTAAAGCGTGGGCCCAGTTGCGTATCAGGTGGCTTTGCCACCATCTCTCTCAAATCTCCACAGTGTCTTCCATATCTCTCAGCTCAGAAAATATGTCCATGATCCGTCGCACGTGATCGAATTAGACAATGTCCAAGTGAAAGAGAACTTGACATATGAAACACAACCACTGAGGATCGACGATCGTATGGTTAAGCAGCTAAGGGGGAAAGAGATTCCCTTGGTCAAAGTAGTATGGGGAAGTGCTTCGGGCGAGGATGCCACCTGGGAACTAGAGGGTCAGATGCGTGATGCATATCCTACCTTATTCGATACCGGTAAGTTTCGGGGGCGAAACTTTTTTTTTAGGGGGGTGGAATTGTAACAGTCGTTTTTTTTAATAAATAAATAATACAGTAATAAGTTAATAAATAAATAAATAAAAATATAATTAGGTCATAAATTTCCACTATATAAACAAAATGTTAACCTAGAGCAGCTTTTACAAAACACTTCTGCCCCTTTTTCTTTTCTGACGCACAAGAACCCTAACAGAGCAACCAGAGGAGGAGCTCTAGAGAGCACCAGAGACGCCACCATTGCTAACAGAGAACATTTAAGCGACTACCTCGAGGTAAGGGATGAGTTACTCACGCTTGGGGATAAGAAGGAACATGTATAGGGGTCTCTAGAGGATCAATTTTGGGTTGTTTTTATAAAATGTTAATTCATGATTCTTTCAAATTGAATAATTCTTACGCTAAATTTAGTGTAATATCTTCTATCATGAAATTCTATGATCCGGTTTAGTGTATATTGATATGATATTTGTGTTAGTGTATATCAAGTTTTTTTTAAGTGGCAATTGTTATTACTGGATTCTTTTTGTATATTAACTAACGTGTATAATATTTGTTGTTTTGTGCTTGTGAATTACTTTTTTTAAATGTGTCAGTGAATTGTTATAATTTGAATGAAAGAATTTGACCCAAATAATTATATTCTTTTTTTTGTAATAAAAATTTATGAATAACACGTACTGTGTCTTTGCATATATTTCTTTTGTTGAAACTGCAATTCCCACCTACACTACGATGCAATATGTATATTCCCTTTTGTTAAAGTTGCAATTCCATGCTCTGTATCTACGTTCATTTTATATATATATATATATATATATATATATATATATATATATATATATATATATATATATATATATATATATATATATATATATATATATATAATAAATTAAATATTGTTATGAAATTATTATTTTATTGTTTTGCAGAAATAAATTAAATATTACTGTGAAATTATTTGTATTTCTTTTCATTTATATATGTTATATATGTATAATAATCAATTAAATACGGTGTAAAATTATCCTTAATAATAATTATTTTTGCTATATCTTAAATTAATTATTATAGAGGTTCTCTTTAATTGGAAGTAATATATTTTATTTAAATTACACTTATTTTGTGCAATATGCATTATTACTAATGACATAATTGCTTGTTTTAATAGTATAACAAAATTGCAGCAATTAAAATGAAAACTTTGATACGTTAAAGTGCATCAAATATGTTTGATACGTTATTGTTTCTGCATATTAAATTGATAAATAAATTCCAACATTAAACGTTCCTTTTAAAGTGCGGAGAATATGCACGTTATTGTTTTTTCTTCACCTTGATTTGAGAAACGAATTTTGAGCAGTCATATATTCCTTTGCAATAATATATATATTTAATATATTATTCATTAAAGATATTATCCTAGTAAGTGCAGCAACGAATACACATGCTTTTTACTTTTCATGTTATGCACATATATATATATATATATATATATATATATATATATATATATATATATATATATATATATATATATATATTAGATGTTGTTGTGAAATTATTATTTTATTTTATTTTATTTAGTTATATATGTATAATAATAAATTAAATACTTTTGTAAAATTATTGCTTAATCATAATTATTTATGCCACATCTCAAATTAATTGTTGTAGATGTTTTTATTTATTTATTTTGTTGAATTAATATATTCAGTTTAATCTATATTTTTGTTGTGTCAAGTAAATGTTACTATTGAATGATATGTGTAGGATGCATGAGATACGATAAATTATTTTATTATGAAATTATGGTTGAGACTGTGTGTGTAAGTGATAATCATTTAGTACGTAATGGATTGTGAATTACATAATTGTTGAGATGTTGTATGTTTTGAGTTGTGAGCCATGAACTATGTAATCACACAACTATAAGACCCTTTAAGGGCGACGAGTTAATGCGCGATGAGTTGTGATGGGATCCACTGTGGGAACCCGACGAGTTAATCACTTGAGGCGCACTGAGTTATAATATTTTAAATATATATATATATATGTCATACCCTAATTTCGTCCGGGGACCTTTGCTTGATGACATGCGACCTTTCTTTGGTCCTTGTGAGGTGCTTGACACCCATCATTAGGCAGTTTGTGAAATTCCAGGACATGCCGAAAAATCAAAAAAATATTGATGCACAATCCGTAAGTTTCCGTGACACACCGGAAATCAAATGGAAGCATCGTTGCATAATTAAGTGAGGTTCCGTAACATTCCGTAAGTCAAAAAGGGGATGATTATGTAATCCGCAAGGTTCCGTAACATTACGGAAAGAAAACAAGTATCGTTACGGAATTCGTAAGTTTCCGTGACTTTACGGAAAAAGAATCACCAAAAAAAGCAGAGGGGGGTGTACTTAGTAAAAATGGGGGTGCAAATAGCACCCAGGCCCACTTGGCCCTCCAGAAGATTCCTCCAGAAGGCTGTTGCTTCTGGAGGAAGCAACCTGGCTCGCCTGGGCGAGCTGAGCTCGCCTGGGCGAGCTGGGCGGCAACCACCTCCCCTATTTTGCTATAAATAGGGGAGGAAGTGAAGAAGGAAGGGGTTCAGCCCCTTTGGCACTTCTCTCTCTTTCGAATTTGCTTGGAAAAATTGTTTCCGTGAAGAAAATCTAAGCCGAGGCGCTTCCGAAACGTTTCCGTAACGTTTTCCGTGAGGAATTTCGCAAAGGTTTCGACCGTTCTTCGACGTTCTTCATTCGTTCTTCATCGTTCTTCGATCTTCAACGGGTAAGTACCTCGAACCAAGCTTTTCGATTCATTTTATGTACCCGTAGTGGTCTACATTGTGTTTCGTGCATTTTTATTCTCGTTTTTTTTACTTTTTATACCCCCTCTTGACGTGCTTAAGCCATTTTACTTAAGTCATTTCTCGCTTAACTTAAAAATAAATTAAATTTCCACCGAACGTTTGAATTGTATTATCCGTTAACTTCGGTTAAGATGAATTCCGACCGTTCGGTCGTGCCGTAACCACGTTGGAAATCAAAAAGAGGTAAAAAATAAATATAATAATAAAAAAAACATCTTTTAGCAAAATAAAGCGGAAAATCAATCGGACGTTTTCTCTTTGGGATTTCTCATTCTTAATCGAATTGATTAATAACTAAAGTGAAACTAAGGCTAAAATCAACTCGCCTAGTCAAGCTCGTCCATAAAAAAATAGGCTTTTGAAGTTTTTCATTTCAATTTCTCACTAAGTAAAATGGATCATTTTTAAGGTCCAACGCCTTAAAATGATCACCTCTTAAAGTAAAAAAGAATCACTTGATAAGAAAGAACTACGTAGGTCTGATTTTCTCATCCCAAATTGAGGAATACGTAGGAGCAAAGGGAAACACCCTTGTCGACCACAAAAAAGAAAAAATATAAAAAGGGTATAAAGGATATAAGAACATAAAAGGGAACATAAAAAACAAAGTCATGTTTGCACATTCGATTAAAGGTTGCCGTCCCTTGGGACGGACGTGTGGGGTGCTAATACCTTCCTCGTGCGTAAATACAACTCCCGAACCTTTCAACTTAAAAGTTCGTAGATCGCGTCTTTTCCGGTTTTTCCGACATTTTCCTCAAATAAACGTTGGTGGCGACTCCGCGCGTATTCCTTTCGTGGAACACGCATCCCGCGAGTCTCGCGTCGCCCTCCCGCCGAAGGGTAGGTTGCGACAGTTGGCGACCCCACTGGGGAATGTTTTTTAGAGAGTTAGGCCATTTAATCTTGTGCAATGTTTTATCATGACTTTCTCCTTTGTTGGTTTCCCTTTATTTGTCTTATGTTCTTGTGTATATAAACTATTTGTTGCTTTTAGTGTGTTTTAGAATGTATGCATGAGGTAAATATTTATTCATTTGATGCACACAAACACTAACACTATTTGCACACACTGTGAGTGAAAAAGGGCCCTATACCCGGGTTCATGGGAACATAAGGAGTGGAGGCGAATCTGTGATCATGCTAGGTCTCCGACTTGCTTGATTACAGTGAACCCTCATCTAGAGCTTTTCTCTTTGAAAACTTATTGTTGCTAGTAGTCCCTACTGCTACAATATGTTCTTCAAAGAGGATAATACCTCTAGAAACCATCAAGAGAGATATGACTACCTTGGGGGGGTTATCGCTAAATGCCTAGTTAGTTCTCTCCCTTATAGGTCCCTTAAATAGGGGCACGGAGCAAACACGCTGCGTGCCATTTTTCACACTGCCATGCATAAGTATCATATACCCTTTTGCTTATGTTCAGTAAATATTGTCATGCTATGTACATTCCCGCATTGCGTCTTTTGCATATGCATCACATATGGGTTCTGTCTTAATCCCCTCTCTTGGGCAAACCAACGGAGGGTCCGTGTCACCTTCTTAAATACATACGTTGGGCACTTTGCTACCCCAAGACGTTGTATCTAAGAAGGAGACAATTTCCCGAGCTCCCGTATTCATAAATTGCATCCGTGTCATATGCATTCCTTCATGCATTCATCCATTCCACCCATGATAGATGTCGGAGTTTTGATTCGCACTAGATTTTATTTCACTTTAGTAAAACATGGGATCAAGTCAAAAGCCTTCGTTTAAAAAGAGGTTCTATCAAGTCAAAATCAAGAGCTTAGAGGTCACTAGTTTACGAGAGTTGGGGCAATTAATGGGTCAACTTCAACGGCAAGCCTTCTGCAAAGCCTATGGTAAGATTTGGGACCTAGCTAGGGTAGAAGTCTCCATGGAACCGATTGCATCCCTTTCCCAATACTACGACCAGCCTTTGAGGTGCTTCACATTTGAGGACTTCCAGCTAGTGCCGACTGTGAAAGAGTTTGAAGAAATCCTGGGATGCCCACTGGGAGGAAGGAAGCCATATCTTTTCTCTGGGTTCTATCCCTCCACGACAAGAGTTGCCAAGGTAGTGAAAATCTCAACACAAGAGTTGGACCGTGTAAAGCAAAACAGGAATGGGGTAGTCGGAGTACCAAGGAAGTGTTTGGAGGAAAGGGCAAAGGCCTTGGAAAATCAAGGTGAATGGGCTTTCTTTTATTGACATCTCGGCGCTTTTGATCTTTGGAGTTGTCCTCTTTCTGAATATGGAAGGGTTAGTGGACCTAGCAGCGATTGACGCTTTCCTCGCCTTTCATCATGGCAAGGAAAGCCCGATCATCGCCATTTGGGCCATGTATGACGCGTTCGACCGGGGATGTGAAAGGAGCAGCACAAGAATTGTTTGTTGTGCACTGGCTCTCTATGTGTGGCTGGTTTCACACCTTTTTCTCCAAGAAGGTAGGCCCGTCTATCCGCTACAAGGTCACCGCTCGTGCGTCGAAAAAGGAAAGGCGAATTGGGACCAACTCTTGGCTAGCATGGAGGGGCGTCTGTTAATTGGTTCCCTCGCTAGAAGGAAGGAAGAATCAGGATTCTATCTTCATGCGAAGGATGTTCCATGAGAGGAGTGCCATCAGACGAAAGCATCACGCCTTTCATCGCACGGGGTTTCAGCGACCACAACGCGAGGGTACTCCAAGGAGTTCGCAAGGCATGGGATGCAACGTGAAGAAAGGACAGAGAGCTTAGGGGAAGCAGTAATGGGATCATCGACGGCTATCATAAGTGGCTGAGAGTCCGGACACAAGGATTGGATTGGATCCCAAATCTAAAGACTATGAGAGATGATGAGGTTAAAGCTTCGGAGTGATGAGGTACAAACCCTAAAGGCAAAGCTTGAAAGAGCCCGGGTAGTCAAAGAGAAGTTCAAGTCCATAGCCATCAAAGTCTGAAGAGAGTATGATGAACTAAGGGACGTCAATATGGCCACCGCTGAAGCCTTGGAACGAGAAACCAAGAAGGTCTGAAAGGAAGAACACGACCAAAACAAGTTTTGAGGGGCTTTATAGGGCAGCAATAGTGAGCTCAAACTCCGAAGAGGTGAAAGGAATCATCACGGGTCAAAGGCATGATCTGGAAGGACGAGCTAAAGGCTTGCCTTAGGTCGAAAAGAAATTTGTCCCAACAGTTAAGGTGAGACTGAAGGGAATATGTGGGCCATCATCGATAAGTGCAAAGAGAAGCTAAATCTAGCGGCGACTCATGAGCAAAGGCTAGAGGATGAGTACGCCAAGATATCAGCAGAAAGGGAAGCAAGGGAAAGGGTAATTGATTCATTGCACCAAGAGGCAACAATGTGGACGGACCGATTTGCTCTTACTTTGAACAGGAGTCAAGAACTTCCCCCATTGCTAGCCAAGGCCAAAGCAGTGGCGGACACCTACTCCGTCCCCGAGGAGATCCACGGACTTCTCAGCTATTGTCAGCATATGATAGACTTAATGGACCATATGATTAGAAACCGCTAGGAAGTTTGTATTGTCGCTCAGATCTTGACTAGTTATAACTTTTTGAATAAGATGAGTTTATCCCACGTTTTTACTCCAAAAATCAGTGCGAATCAAGTCACTCCTGCATTTTATCTCTAGCATGCATTGTATGTTGGTCTCGTCCTTTGTCACGGGAAGCCGGAAGGTCCATATCACCTTCTTAATTGTACACATGGGGCACTGCGCCCCCAAATGCGCAAGTAAGAAGAGATAATTTTCCGGGCTCTTGTGTCCATAAAATGCATTCATATCATGCATCGCATAAGCATCTCTTCATAACATCATAATGGACATATCCTGCATTTGTCCGTTATCATATTCCAGCCTCACATTTTGCATGAGTCATGGCATCATCATGCATATGCGTTCAACAAACTTTTTGATCTGCAAAATTGCATACCATTTGTTTTCATGTTTGCTCATCCTTGTGTTTTC
Source organism: Glycine max (assembly GCF_000004515.6). Classification (NCBI taxonomy): domain Eukaryota; kingdom Viridiplantae; phylum Streptophyta; class Magnoliopsida; order Fabales; family Fabaceae; genus Glycine; species Glycine max. Next base: position 21,243,490 of record NC_038254.2, read on the forward strand.
CTCTACAAAACAAAAACAAAAAAGGGGGAAGCGTGAAACTTCACACTACATTCTTAGTTTCATGTGTTAGGCACCACGAGCCAACCATGTTGGGATCATAAACCCGTTTCACTTTAAAAAATAATTGAACATGGTACCTAATGCATGGTTAACTAGGAAATGGTGTTTCTTCGGGCATCTCAATTTCATAATTACATTTTCCGTGCATAAGCTTAAAGTATGCCCGAGTCATTCATCCCTATGAGATGTTGTTGAAGTATTGGCGATCAGAATTGCCATTCCTTGGATTATAGGGTTGAACCAAGCTCATGCTTTTACAAAAAGGTTCATCAAGTCAAGTTGAAATATGGAAGTAACCGTCTTGCAAAATTGGGGCAAAAGATGAATCGAGTCACCTCACTGCTTCGTCTACTGCCAAACATATTTAGGATTATTGATGTCCTTGTTACTTCCAGTTTCACCTTGACAAAGATGTCATGGACCATGTTGAAAATCTAAATTGATTCAACCCCATATCTTGCGTAAAAATTCGCAATACTTCAACTGTACATCATTCGCATGCATCCATGCTTTTCATTGGTTGCATTGCTCGTTGCATTCTTTCCTTGAAAAATAAAATAAAATGAACTTAATCATTGTTATAAAAAAGAAAGGGACACGCTTTACGATGCCCTTACCGAACTCGTGCTAGAGCTAGAATAATGGGTGAAGTAGAGGAGATACAAGAGAAGATGAAGGCCGACATGGAGGCCATTAAAGAGAAAATGGCCACAATGATGGAGGCCATGATGAGCGTGAAGAAGATAATGGAAGCCAATGCGGTTGCAATTGCCGCTACCAGCGTTGTTGCTAAGGTGAACCCGACATCCCCATCCGGCCTCAAGTAAATGAATCATCCAACCTCAAATATGGTAGGCAAAGATTTAGGAAGTACGGGCGGCCCCCATGATGTGCAAATTCAAAACGAGCACGCCTTCCCGTCATATGGCTTGCCTCTCAACTATACGCCACCCAATGTGGCGTACACTCCCAATAAGAATGTCAATAACTCCACTCCTATACCCATTGAAAGCCAGCAACCCCAAACTGATCATGCACATGTCTCTTAAACCGTGGAAGAGACTCATGAAATTCCCCATCACAATCTAGCCGACTTCGAGCCTTGGCTCGGATATACCACTGAAGGGCAAGCAGTTGGTGGTATACCCCTACAAAACCCTTTGGAGGGCCCTCAGTATCACCCACAACTGCACCTCTTGCATTCCACAACGGTTAAAAACCCTCATGACTATGGCAGGAATGGGAAAGTTGGATCATCTAGAGGAAAGGCTCAGGGCCATTGAAGGAGGTGAAGATTATGCCTTTGCTAACCTAGAAGAGTAGTTCCTAATACCCAAACATGGTCATTCCCAAGTTCAAGGTGCCGGACTTTGGCAAGTACAAGGGGACTACTCGCTCCAAGAACCATCTAAAGATGTACTGTCGGAAGATGGGGGCATACGCAAAAGATGAGAAACTGCTGATACATTTTTCCTGAGAAAGTCTTACTAGGACAACTGTCGCCTGGTATACTAACTTAGGAACCTTCTTGAGTCCATTCTTGGAAGGACCTAATGGTTGCCTTCATTAGGCAGTGTCAGTACAATTCTGATATGGCTCCGGATAGGATGCAACTACAAAAAGTGTGCAAAAAGGGGGCACGAATCTTTCAAAGAATACGCCCAAAGATGGAGAGACTTGGCAACTCAAGTAGCACCCCCAAAAACAGAGAAAGAGATTATCACAATGATAGTAGACACGTGACCGGTGTTCTACTATGAAAAAATGGTGGGTTACACACCTTCAAGTTTTACAGATTTGGTCTTCGCCAGCAAAAAGATCGAAGTGGATCCGAAAAGAGGCAAATTTGATCATCCTACTAGGACGACTGAGAAAACTGGGGCAAATGAAGAGGGTGAGAAAGAGGGAGAAACCCATGCTGTGACTGCCATTCCTATACGGCCAAGTTTCCCACCAACCCAACAATGTCATTACTCAGTCAATAACAAACCTCCTCCTTACCCACCACCCAGTTATCCACAAAGGCCATCCCTAAATCAACCACAAAGCCTGTCTACCGCACTTCCAATGACGAAGACCACCTTTAGCACAAACCAAAAAAACACCAACAAAAAGGAATTTTGTAGCAAAAAGCCTGTAGGGTTCACCCCAAATTCCGTTGTCATATGCTAAACTTGATCCTATATCCACTCAATAATTCAATGGTAGCCATAACCCCAACCAAGGTTCCTCAACCTCCATTTTTCTGAGGATACGACTCGAATGCAACGTGTGCTTATCGTGGAGGAGCCCTGGGGCATTCCATTGAGCATTGTATGACCCCGAAGCATAAAGTGTGAAGTCTAATTGATACGGGCTGGCTGAAATTTGAGGAGAATCGCTTGTTGAATCATAACATTGACAAGCAACACCATACATGGGGCAATTCTGGAAGCTGTTGTTAGGACTCATCAGGATTTTCAAGTTTATGCCATTATTATAAACCACAGTTACAATGCTAAATGATATGGATAAAATGGACATCCTTGTCCCTCATCCTCTCACAAACGCATGTTTGCTTATTCAACTTTCACCGGAATGTGGGTGCAAGCCATTGGTCTATTTTCTCAAGCGACTTGCGCTCCTGAGTGTTGACTTCCAAGACTGTTCAATCAGAGATTACTTGTCTTGCACGTTGGTGGGGGTGCCGTAAAACAACAAATAAAGCTCAAAACAAATAAGTTTCAAAATAAAAATAAAAAAGGGAGTTCAAAAAGAAAAAAAAAAGAGCATTTGATTGACTGTGTTTTCAAGACATTCATGTGACCTCATTATATCATTCCGGAAAGTTTGTCTTTTTAGAGAGAAGTGAGTTATCAAGAATAGGATGTTGGATAAATGGCCTTAGTTACCTTAAGAAAAGGGGGGGTTGAATTAAGATACGAAGATTATTCCCCAATTAAACTTTCACTCTCTCTTTTCGGATTAACAATGCACACAGGGATAACCCTTCCCTTGTGTTCAGGAATCCTCTACAACAAGAGACCCACGGTCTCTTAATCCCTTTTCAGAAATAAGAAGAAGAGAAGAAGAGGTCTCTCGTAAAAGAGGTAGATTGTAAAATGAAGATCAATCAAAAATTCCTTATTGAATATGCAAGTGGTTGACCAAAGAATCTTTTTGAGAGGATAAGAAATTTCAGTTCAGAAAAACTCTTGATCTTTCGAGAGGATAAAACTGTTTGGGCAATGAAAACTCTCTTTAAAACATTTGAATGGCCGTTCATAAAACATTTGAATAGATATGTCTCTTGGAAATTATTTTCTGAAAATCCCCTCTGGTAATCAATTACAAGACTTACATAATCGATTACAGGTTTTAAAAATTTGAATAAAAACATTTTTAACTACTGGTAATCGATTACCAGAGAGCAAATCTCAAATTGAAATGATAGAATTCTTTGGTCAAACCTTTGTTTGTTTCAATTTGGAAACTTCTTCCTAAAGATTCTAAAGAGATCAAACTTGATCATATATCTTGATTTTCTTGGATAAAACTTAGAAGCACTTGATCCTTTAGCATCATCAAGACATCAAAACATCTTGCTTCTACATAGGAGTCATTTGACTTAATCCATCAACTGAAAGATCCTTCAATTATTTCTCGTCCTTGGAAAATTCTTTTTTGCAAGAATCAACTGCTTCTTTCATTCTTCCTCACTACGAGGTTGTGAAAACAAGACAACAATTGGTACCTCTAAGCCCTACACTGGGGCAACGAAAGGTACCATGCAAAAACTTCAAGCGAACCTAGGGGCAGATTAGAAGTTCTCACCCAATAGGTTCCCTTCTACAAGGTCATGACGAAAGGCAACGATTGATACCTCAAAGCCTTACACTGGGGCAATGAGGGGCACCGTGCATGAGCCTCAAGTGAACATAGGGGCCGGTCAAAAGTTCTCACCCATCGATGTTTTTAACAAAAAAAGGGGGACAAACCCTAGGATTTCAATGGATTGATCAAACATCAAACGACTCCATTGTCGTCGCTCCAAAATGGTCAAGTGACTAAATCAAACAGAACACATACTCTGAGGGAGTTCCCGGAGAGATTTGCAAAAAGATAGGATGAGGTTGCATGAATTATCACCTCTTTCAAAAGGACAGTCAATCTGTGTTTTCCAAAAAAAAAAATTAAATCAAAATCAAAACCACAAAATAGGGAAAGAATGTCATGAACGTTGTACAAACTTTCCATTACATTGCATTGTTTCATATGAGATGACTGATTGCATGATAAGAGAATGGATTAAAATGCCCTCATCACTTGTCTTTCACAAGGTATGCAGTTATCCAAAGAGAAGAATAAAATGTAACCTGAACAAATAGATGAAGTTAGGCATAAGACAGATATCAAGGAAAGTAGCTTAAACCACAGTCTCACGGCTATTGTTTCACTCAAACACAAGTGTTTAAGCTATTCATTAATAACAACTAGCAAGTGATCAAATCTTTGAATTTCATCTCATGCCATAGAGTCAGAAATGTATAAACAGAATCAGAAGGACTTTCTCAGGTTTGTTGTGAGGCTTGGCTACAAAAATTCATTGGTTTTTCTAGGATTCAAAGGCTTAGTTTCTAAGAGAGCACAAATCCTTGACTTATCCCAATGGTCTTATATTATACCAGTAGCTTTCTCACTATCTTTTCCTCTCAAGTTGCTTTTGAACTTACTGTAATAGCACAATTTATTCGTTTCTTTCTCTTTTTTCTTTAACATACAACTTATTTGTTGTGTGTGCTGATGCTTAACCTTTTTCTTTTCATTCGAATTGACTTCCCTCCCCCAAATTTAGAGTAAATTTGCCTTGAACCATATGTTCTCCTAAAATCTAAACAAGGTATCAGGAGGTAATTATTTAAGTTCAGGGTTCAAATTTTTTGACAATATCATTCAGCTCAAAAAAGGAGCAAAGGATGCAATTATCATTCTAGGTAAGTTGTTTGGTCAAAAGAGCTTGTGTATGTACAATCATGGCCTTCATCATGTCCTCATTTATACATTTCATTCTAAAATTCAGAGATTCATGCAAAGGTTATCACTCACAGTTTAAGGTCACACTCTCACCGGTTTGGGTTCAAGCTTTTCTTTCACAATCAATCTGTCTATTGACTAACAATTCTAATTGCAAGTTCACATTCTTGTTCTTTCTTTGTCTAACATACACACTTGCTCAAACTTATGAAAGGAAACACAGACTTGATCACAATCATGCATTCAATTCAAAATAAAGTCATACACCCATTTTTCACAAAAAGATAAAAGTGTTTCACTGCCATGTCATCTAAAATAAGTTAAACTGTTCAAAATGCTTCAGGATAAGCATACTAACTATTCATAGATAAAACTAATAAAAAGGGATTACTGTAATAAGACTATAATTAAAATAATAATAAACTAAATGGCACAAAAATATCATCAGGAGTTTAAAAATCCTGTGATCTATCCTGAGTATCCGGTGTCTGAACATCCTCCTCATCTGTTAATCAAAGCACAGGGGTAGCTGGAGGAGAGGTGTTCGGAGACAAGACTGGTGTAGTCTACTCCTCATGAGTGGAGGGGTCTGCTGCCTGCTGAATTGAAGTCGTATCTGCCACTGGTTCTGAAGGCTCAGCAGTGTCCTTAAGAGATTTCTCAGACGTGGCTGCAGCTTCTTGTGTTTCAAATACCCTCTTTCTTCTGATCAGGGGCTCTAGCGTGGAAGACTCTGATGACTCATCCTCCCTCTGCTGTGGTACCTGAGCAGTGAGACCTTCGTCTTCCCTGTGAAGGGGAGGCTGAGTCTCGGGTCAGGCTACCCATTCATTAAACTGTTCAACAAAAGGGATAGAGTCTGGAGGTGCTACCAGCTATAAACTTTGTAAAAAAACAATCTGCCCCTGATGTATGCTTCAAAGCATGGCTTCAAGACATTGAAAGTCTACAAAAGATGGGGTAGAAAGAGCTGCTGAGGTACGTGCTGGAAGAGGAGCTGCAGATGTGGAAGGAGCCTCGACTGGCCTTGCCCTCGCTCTCCTAGCCCCTCCAATAGTAAATGCCAGATCAGCAGGGTTCCAATAGTTTTTCCTGATATAGGCCAAGTTAATGACCGGGCTCAAGCGTTTGAAGACTAGGCTGTCAGAAGCAACCCCTCTGGACCTACATAGAGTTGTGATAAAAGCAGGGAACCCAAGTCTAGAGGAATTAGACTGGGCCATAGATGTGATCTGGCCAGATATGAGAGCTCCTACATTCATGTCCAGTTGAGAGCCTAGGCCAAAGATTAACCTAGCTCTATCCGTAGTCAAATCCGAGGTGTGGGAAGTCGGAGCCAGGTTGGAGTATGAGAGAACACTCCAAACCTAAGCAAGAGTTGTCAGATCTTTTCTGAGGATATTCCCAGGATGGCCTTCAGCATTTAAAACAAACCCCCGGCTGGGTATACACAAAGCAGCCTCAATCAATCTGATATCAGTAGGCATCTTGCAGTATCTGGAGTAAGCGGGTAAGGATTCTCCCTCATCCAGTGATGTAAGCTCCATTGGAGCTTGTAGGCCTAGGATCTTCTTCATCAATGGATTCCTTTGCTTCTTGGAAGATGAATGGCAGCGAAATGGAGAAGGAGGAGAGAGAGGAGATGCCACTTCAAGGAGAAGATCAGTCTAGAAGAAGCTCACCACCATAGGAGGCCATGGATAAGAGCTTGGAGGAAGAAGGAGATGAATGAAGGGAGAGGAAGAGAAGAGCACGAAATTTTGTGCTCTAAAAGAGCTCTGAAATCTAAAGTTTAATATTCAAATGATCCAAGTTCCAAAAAATGCACACATATGTCCTCTATTTATAGCCTAAGTGTCACACAAAACTGGAGGGAAATTTGAATTTCTATTCAAATTTCACTTGAATTTGAAATTGAATTTGTGGAGCCAAATTTTGGAGCCAAAATTTCACTAATTATGATTAGTGAATTTTAGCTATGGTTCATCCCACTAATCCAAGATCAAGTCCAAGATTCTCCACTAAGTGTGTTTAGGTGTCATGAGGCATGTAAAGCATGAAAGACATGCACAAAGTGTGACTATATGATGTGGCGATGGGGTGTAGCAAGCAAATGCTCACCTCCCCCTCTAAAATTTAATTGGATTGGGCTTCTCCCAATTCAATTAAATTTATTTCCAACCACACACATCAAATATTCACTAATGCATGTGAAATTACAAAACTACCCCTAATACAAAAACTAGTCTAGGTGCCCTAAAATACAAGGGCCGAAAAATCCTACATTTCTAGGGTACCTTACCTATATTATGGAGCCCTAAATACAAGGCCCAAAAATAATGAAACCTTAATCTAATAAGTACAAAGATAAGCATGCTCATACTTAGCCCATGGGCCCGAAATCTACCCTAAGACTCATGAGAATCCTAAGGCCTTCTCTTGCATCTCTGGCCCAATCTTCTTGGAGTCTTCTATCCAATACCCTTGCGAGGTAGGATTGCATCATTCCCTCCCCCTTGAAATGGATTTGACCTCAAATCCCAAGGTTTTTCAAACTCTGGGCTTTTTTCCTCAACACCTGTAAAAAGCACAAAAACATGTGTTAGTGGTGTTTGGTAAGTTGAAGTAAGGTAAGGTCTGAAAACCCATTTCCTGGGCATCTACCCATGAAGGAACATGGTTCCTCACCAACTCAATGAGTGGTGCTACAAGTATAGAAAAATATGGGACAAACCTTTTGTAAAAGTTTGTTAAGTCATGGAAGCCCCAAATTTTTCTTATACTTGGTGGAATGGGCCACTCAGGAATGACCTTTATTCTTTTAGGGTTCATGGGATCCCATTGATCATATTTAAAAAATTAAGAAAAGTAATGCAATAAAGCATACCTTTTTCTGTATTTTCATGTTGATTATTCCTACCAAAAAGTATGACAAACCTAAGGTGTCCCATATAAGTACCTAAGTTTGTATTGAAACTAAAAATAAGAACAAACCTACCTAATGAGTCCCTATGTACACAAATCATGAAGATGTTGGGTGCACGAGTGATTTTACAAAAGAGGGTTTGATGCCTAATAATACCTATTTTGGGTACCAACAAAGCACAAGGATTTAAGCTCTTGCAAACTAAACCCTCATCCAACAACTCCTTTACTTGATGAATAAACTCAAGCCTAAGAGGTGTGGCAATGCTAACAAGTGTATTTTCACAAAGGAGAAAATGTGGAGGTTGTCTAAGAGGGGAAATAACTTTAATATTTGTCTTTATTTCAAAATGCTTTTCCTTCTTAGCTAACCTCTTGGAGGAGACACTTACCTCCTTACACTCCTACTTAACCATTAAAGGTTGTTCTTTTTCTTGGGGGTAGATTTCTTCACTAGATTCTTCCCCTTTTGCTTCTTCACTTTCACTAGAGGAAGGTGAAGAAGTAGCCTCATCTTGGCTACTATAAATGTCTTGGCCCCTCATAATCATGGTTTTCTTGTTTTGGAACTTTTATTCACAGTAATTTTCAATTGAAATTTCAGAACTAGGATTGGTATAAAATAGGCACCAATTATAGAACAAATTTTGAGCCAAAACAACAAGCACACTTCCTTTTCACTTTTTTTTCCTGGACACTGATTTTTCTTCCAACTTGTGTGATTTTTCTTATTTTTTAATTTAATTCAAATCGCTTGGTTCTTTTTTTTTAATTTTGGTCCATATGTCTAGAAAATTAGGTAAAAATTTCAGATCAAAACATGTAGTGACCAATTCCCAGTAATTTATACAAGTTCATATGTTCAAGCTACCAGCACCAGCGATTTCAACCTAGAAATCAAGAGTAGTGTTTATGTTGCTTAAGGCTTGGATAGTTACAATTTGTGTTTGCTTATTCTCAATTATCTTGAATAACACAATTCAAGAGAGCTTAAGACTTATTTGATTCACAAATACAGACACAACTCAGCACCACAACTCAACTTCATCATAGGAATCATGTAGGAAACTTAGAAAACAAAAAAAAAAAAGAGTTCAACAACAAGACTACTTCTAGGAATTGATTTAGAACATGTTATGAACTAAATAAAATGCATGAATTAGACTCAAAATTCAAAAGACAGGCTAAGAATGACAAGAATACGTGAACAAATGTATCTAGAATTCAATCAACAAAATAAAAATTCAACACAAACTTAGAACATAATGTGATAATTACTATGACTAAACATGACTCTAAGACAACATGGATTAAGTGATTTACACTTAGATTTTTGTGTTTTTTTTTTTCTAATCAATATTTTGGAAGAAAATTTAGATCTAAAGGCTCAGCACAAGAATATTATGAATGAAAAATGATAGAACCTAAAATCAACACAAAAACATGATTCAAGAGTAGATCTACAAAATTTGAACCATAGAAATGCAAGAACAACTGTAGATCTAAGATTTATTCGGTTTATTTTTTTAATCTACTCTAAACAGCACCAAACCACAAGACAATGGAGGATATACATGGAGAATAAGATGAAGAACAAGGAATTAAAGAGAATTCACCGAACAAAAAGATAGAGGAAGCAAAAGAAGATCACCTAGATGAAGATGCTCTTGATACCACATGATGTAAGCTCCATTGGAGCTTGTAGGCCTAAGATCTTCTTCATCAATGGATTCCTTTGCTTCTTGGAAGATGAATGGTAGCGGAATGGAGAAGGAAGAGAGAGAGGAGACGCCACTTCAAGGAGAAGATGAGTCTAGAAGAAGCTCACCATCATAGGAGGCCATGGATAAGAGCTTGGAGGAAGAATGAGATGAATGAAGGGAGAGGAAGAGAAGAGCATGAAATTTTGTGCTCTAAAAGAGCTCTGAAATCTAAAGTTTGCTATTCAAATGATCCAAGTTCCAAAAAATGCACACACATGGCCTCTATTTATAGCCTAAGTGTCACACAAAATTGGTGGAGCCAAAATTTCACTAATTGTGATTAGTGAATTTTAGCTATGGTTCAGCCCACTAATCCAAGATCAAGTCCAAGATTCTCCACTAAGTGTGCTTAGGTGTCATGAGGCATGTAAAGCATGAAGGACATGCACAAAGTGTGACTATATGATGTGGCAATGAGGTGTAGCAAGTCAATGCTCACCTCCCCTTTAGGAAGGTCCAAAATTTAATTGGATTGGGCTTCTCCCAATTCAATTAAACTCCTCTCCCAACAAATACACAAATCAAATAGTGCAGTTAATGCATGCTCGCTTAGCGAGTTCATGACGTTTTCCAGAAAATGCAAAAAACGCAGCTCATTTTCTCGCACATTTCAAGCCTCTAAAAGGCATATCAGACATGCAATGTGTGCGCCATACTCAATTCAGTATACAAGCGTACATAGCCCTAATCTTAAACTAATTCTAACAAAACATAAAAACCCTAAAAATATAAAGCTACAATTGAAGTTTTCTACCCTAAAGTTAAGACATGAAAAAGAGAAAAAGAATCAAGGAACTTACTTGGATGGTGTATAATTGATGCTTCCAAGTCGAAAATGCACAAAGAAAGTACAGATGCAAAATGTGCAAATTTTTGGAGAGAGAGAATGTAGAGACGAGGTTTCTGTAATCTGGAAAATGTGAGTGTAACTGCTGTTACACTCACTTAAGCAGTTTTTCGATACTTTCACTTAGCGTATTGTTGCGCTAAGCGAGCAAGAGAGACGTTTGGTTTCTCAACCAGGCTCGCATAGCGAACACATGCGCTTAGCCAACATTTCAAATTCAAAATCAGATTTGTTTTTTGAACACAAACTCGGCTTAGCGCGAGGGTACATCCACTTAGCGAGACCTACAAATTAAAAAAGTTGCAACTCTCGCTAAGCCTGGCTTTGGCCAGCTTAGCTAAAATGATGCATCTTAAGTACAGAGGAGCATGCGCTTAGCTGAGATGGACTCGCTTAGCGCTCACATTGCCGCAATGAATCTCGCTTAGCTGCCATGAGTGGCGCTTAGCATCATGGACCTCAATTAAGGCCGTAAGGAATTGCGCTTGGCGACAATAGGTCCCGCTTAGCCACGGATAAGTTGTCGCTTAGGGATCAGGTTGAAGCTTAGTTGAATTCAGATCGAATCGAAATTAGCTTAGCTCAACCTTGGCCAGCTTAGCGGACCAAATCAGCCTCAGATGCAAGGGTTGGGCGCTAAGCGCTTAAGACTCGTATCTTAGCACATGAACAAAGATGCACTTAGTGCGAGGCTTGCGCTTAGCTAAAGGACTGTTTTTCAAAAAATATTTTCTAAGTTATTTTTCAGTCCTTTTTCCATGAAATTGAAACCCTTATGTTAAGCATTCAAAGATTGGCTGATATACTCCTATGTACAGATTACATAGCAAGTTCCAAATGATTTAAATGCATAAAACAACAAAAATAAAAAAATTTAAAACTGGGTTGCCTCCTAGGAAGCGCTTCTTTAACGTCATTAGCTTGACGCTTTTACCTCACTGGGTGATCTTATGTTTTGGTTCCTACCTTCAGAACCTCTTGATCTCTTTCCATTACCTGTAAGCAAACATTGTGTTCTGGAGCAGGCTTGTCTTCAACAAACAAATCAAAATCAATTTTCTGATCTTCAAAACCTAGCTCGAGCTTCTTCTTCCCTATATCAACTATGTAGCTTGCGGTCAACATGAATGGTCTTCCCAATATTACAGGAATATTAGTATCTTCAGAGATATCCATTACCACAAAGTCTATCGGGAAGAAAAAATGTTTTACTCTGACCAAAACATCTTCAATTACTCTATATGGCCTGGTAATGGAACGGTTAGCTAATTGTAAAGTCATTCGAGTGGGCATTATTTCCAACTCTCCCAATCTTCTGCACATAGAGAGTGGCATCAAATTGATACTGGCTCCTAGGTCAATAAGAGCTTTTCCCACATTGACTTCTCCAATTGAACAAGGAATCGTTACACTCCCAGGATCTTTATGCTTGGGTGGAAGGATCTTCTGGATCACAGCACTGCAATTTCCTTCCACTATGATGTTTTCCTTATGAATGTATTTGTGCTTCCTTGTTAACATATCTTTCAAAAATTTAAAGTAGAGTGGCATCTACTGCAAAGCTTCTCCGAAGGGCATGGTTATTTCCAATTTCCTGAAAATATCTAAAAATCTCGCCAGATGACAATCTTTTTCTTTCTTGGAAGGTACCACAGGATACAGTACTTCCATACCTTCATCCACAGCTTTTTCACTCCTACTCTTCTTTGCAGTCATATTATTTTTTTTCTTCTTTTTCAATTTTTTCATTTTCTATTTCTTTTTCTTTTTCTTGGTCCTTTAGTTCTTTATTCTTGACCATTATTTGTTCCTCTTTTTCTTGATTACTTTCACCTCTCACCTCATTTTTCATGTCATCAGTACTTTTCTTGTCAGCAGTTTTCTTCTTATGCACAATACTATCATCATCCTTAACTTCCACAAACCTTTTACTCCTTGTCATCACAGTTTTGCATTTCTCCTTGGGATTTTGTTCAATATTTGCCACAAAACTATTGGATGACTTGTCAGCTATCTGCTTGGCCAGTTGTCCCACCTGGACTTCAAGGTTCTTCAGTGCTAACTCAGTACTTTTATGATTTGACATTGTTACCTGCATAAACTGAGTCAAGGTCTCCTCCAGCTTAGTAGTTCTCTGGAATATGTTAGGTCCTTGTTGAATTGGCCTGTTTGAAGGCCCACTCTGGTCTTTGTTAAACTGATTGCCAAAGTGTGTCCTCCACTGTCCTTGTTGATTATATGGACCCTGTTGGAAGCCTGAAAATCCTCCTTGAGTGTTTTCTTCAATGGGAGTACATTGGCCTGTTTCATGAGCCTCACCACAGATGGTACAACCTATAACCTGCAAAACATAAGAGTGTGTAGGTTGACCCATAAATAACTTAGTTGGCAGCTTACCAAGTGTTTCTGTTAAAATTTCTAGTTGCTTAGAAAGCAACTTGTTCTGTGCCAATAACGCGTCATGTGATGATAGCTCTATCAAGCTTTTCTTCGTGGGTTGGTGGGTTCTGTCTCGTAGAATGGCATGATCACTGGCTAACATATTCTCAAATAGCTTTGTTGCTTCTTCCGAGGTCTTTAGTTTTATCTTTCCCCCTGTAGAAGCATCTAACAGTTGTTTGGTTTGTGGTCTCAGCCCATCTATAAACATATGCAATTGGATTGGCTCGAAAAATCCATGAGTGGGAGTTTTTCTTAACAAGCCTCTGAATCTCTCCAATGCTTCACTCAAAGATTCATCAGGAAACTGATGAAATGAAGAGATTGCAGCTTTCCCTTCTGCAATCTTGGACTCTGGGAAGTATTTCTTTAGGAACTTTTCAACAACTTTTTCCCAGGTTTTCAGACTGTTGCCCTTGAATGAGTGGAGCCACCTCTTGGTTTCTCCTGCCAATGAGAATGAGAAAAGGCTGAGCCTAATAGCTTCATCTGGTACACTGGCAATCTTAACAGTGTTACATATTTCAATGAATGTTACCAAGTGTGCATAGGGGTCTCCATTAGGTAATCCTTGAAATAAGTTCCCCTGTATTAAATGAATTAGGGATGTGGATAGTTGATGTTGTTAGCTTGCACTTCAGGACGTGCAATGCTGGTAAAAAATTGTGGTACTGAACTACTTGAATAATCCTCAAGGGTAATCCTCTGGTCATGCTCTTCTGCCATGGTAATGGCTTCAGGTAATTGAGTGGCAGATTCCCTTGATGATGGTGAATTAGATGATAATAAGTTGGAGAAATGAGTCTCCTCCTTAAGAATGGATGCAACTGTTCTGTCTTGCAGAAGTTTCCTTCTCCTCTCGGCCCTGCTCCATCGCAACGTAGCTTCAATTTCTAAGTCCAGAGGAACTAAATTGCCTGTGGGAGATCTACACATATACAATACTAACAGAACAGCGGTTATCCAGGTAAACAGAAAAAGACAAATAGAATTTATGAATGAACATTCACAAAAACAATCAAAGGATAACAAATAAAGAATAGATACCTAAAAACGAGCTAACTTCCCAAATAAAAAGAAGTTCCCCGGCAACGGCACCAAAAACTTGTTCGGGCTTCCAGCAAGTGCACCGAATCGCACAAGTAGTATAAAACGGTAAGAACCGAGTATCAAACACTCGAGGAACTTGTGTTATTTGGTAAGCTATTTCAGCAAATAGGCGTCTATTGTGTAAAAGTAAGTGTGAATATGAACAAGTGTATAAACTATCTGTGCAAAAAGAAAGAAAATCATGCGAAAGAAATGATGTGTAAAAACAAGTAGAGAACATGTTGGTCTTCCTAATAGGTGCCTGATGCTAAAAAGATATTCTCTATCTAACAATGCTCATGTGTTTCATGGTGTCTCCTGAAATACTAGACCCCGATTCCTCATGATAGCTTAGCCTAATCCTGATCAAGCATCGTCCTCAGATTCCTCTTGTAAGACTTAACACAACCAGGACCGCATTAAGACACACATACTCAACTAACTTATCGCACCCCGATTCCTCGTGAAAGCACGACAACTCAGCCTTGCACTATCAAGGACTTTAGAGTCAGACCAGTTTCCACTGTTGAATGACCCTAACAAAGCATGCATCTACGTGATCAAGGTAAAGGCATACTGGAATAAAAACCAGATAGCACAAAGAACACACAAAACATCATTAAATAGATAAACATATATTTACATCAGGTACCTACAGGGAAGATCCAACAGAGGATTTAGCTTTCCATACCAGGAAGCCTACATAACAACAAAGAGAAGAACAAGATGAAAGATTGCAAAACTACAAGTGGTGAGGATGTCTCCTTCACCTCTAGGATCTCACAAACTCATCTCAAGCTCTCAAACCAGCTTCTGCTTCGAGCTCTGGTCTTTGCAGATCTTCACACAGCAAAATCTCTCAAAACTCTCTAGAACTTGGACCTTTCTCTCTCTAGAAACCCTAGACATGCAAAGCTCTAAATCCCAGTCCAAACTCTGTTCACAAAATCTGATTTAAGGCTTAAATAGGTGGCCTTGTTCGTGCTCGTGCGCTTAGCGCACATATGGACCGCTTAGCGCACGTTAGTGATTTTTGGCTTAGCGCTCCTTTCTCGCCTAGCGGATGAACTGAAGCGGTGCGCTTAGAGAGATGAAGCGGTACGCTTAGCGAACCTGTACAACTCATCTTCTTCTGGATTCTTCCTCGCGCTTAGCCCAGGAATGTTGTGCTTAGCGGATGCTCGCTAAGCCAGTAGATTGGCTTAGCGAGAAGGTGAAAATAGCCTTTTCCAAAGCTTACCTAATTTACCTGAAATTGAGAGAAAATGATTATTAAACACACAAAATGGAAATACTAAGTATTTATTACCTATAATTAACAGAAAATACTTATAACATTACAAAATAACCATAAATTGGGAGAGTTTGATACAATTTATACATGTTTTATACACAAAAGTTAGTCGTTTTCACCGACTAACATCAAGGTCAGAGGCCACTTGGTGAAGATTGATGCAGACAGCCTCAATACCTTTTTGGAGACACCTGTGGTACTAGCGGAGGGTGAAACCTTACCTGCATATTCCATATACTACAGGTTGCCCACTGATATTAGAGAAATTGAGGTTGCCTTATGTATCCCAGGTCGGGGGTTTGTTTTGAATGCTAAAGGCCACCCTGGGAAGATTCTCAGGAAAGATTTAACAACTCTTGCTCAGGTGTGGAGTGTTCTCTCATACTCCAACCTGGCTCCTACTTCCCACACCTCGGACCTGATGGTAGATCGAGCTAGGCTGATCTTTGGCCTAGTCTCTCAGATGGACATGAATGTGGGAGCTATCATCTCTAGTCAGATTACATCTATGGCCTAGTCTAACTCTTCTAGACTTGGGTTCCCTGCTCTTATCACCGCTTTATGTCAGTCCAGAGGGGTTGCTTCTGATAGCCTAGTCTTCAAGCGCCTGAGCCCGGTTATTAACTTGGCCTATATCAGGAAAAACTGTTGGAACCCTGATGATCTGACAGTTACTATCAGAGGGGCCAGGAGAGCGAGGACAAGGCCAGCTGAGGCCCCTTCCACATCTACAGCTCCTCCTCCAGCACGTACCCTAGCAGCTCTTTCTGCCCTAACTTCTGCATATTTTCAGCGTCTTGAAGCCATGCTTCAAAGCATCCATCAGGGGTAGATTATCTTATTACAAAGTTTATAGATGGTGGCACCTCCAGACTCTATTCCTTCAGTAGAGCAGTTTAATGAGTGGGTAGCCTGGCCCGGAACTCAATCTTCTCTTCACAGGGAAGATGAAGGTCCCACAGCCCAGATACCACAGTAGATGGAGGATGAGTCATCCGAGACTACCACTCCAGAGCCCTTGGTCAGAAGGAAGAAAGCAGATCAAACACAAGAAGCTGCAGCAACTTCTGAGAAATCTCTTGAGGCCACTTTTGAGCCTTCAGAACCAGTGGCAGATATAGCTTCACTTCAGCAGGCAGCAGACCCTTCCACTCCTGAGGATTAGACTACACCAGTCTTGTCTCCGAACACCTCTCTTACAACTACCCTTGTGCTTCACTTAACAGACGATGAGGATGTTCAGACACAGGATACTCAGGACTGATCACAGGATTTTTAAATTCCTGATGATATTTTTTGTGCCATTTAGATTATTATTATGATGGTCATGGTTTTAGTACAGTAATTCCATTTTGTTAGTTTTGTTCATGGGTACTTTGTTTGCTTATTATAAAGCATTTTGAACAGTTTAACTTAGTTTTTTATGACATGACAGTAAAACACTTTTATCTTTTTATGAAAAATGGGTGTATGTCTTTATTTTGAATTGAGTGCATGATTTTGATGGAGTTTGTGTTTCTTTTCATGAGTTTGAGAAAGTATGTATGTTAGACAAAGAAAGAACAAGAATGTGAACTTGCATTTAGAATTGTTAGTCAGTAAACAGATTGATTGTGAAAGAAAAGCTTGAACCAAAACCGGTGAGAGTGTGACCTTACTCTGTGAGTGAACGACTAGCTTTGAGTAATAATCTTTGCATCAATCTCAGAATTTTAGAATGAAATGTATAAATGAGGACATGATGAAAGCCATGATTATACATACACAAGCCTTTTGACCAAAAAGCTTACCTTGAATGATAATTATATCCTTTGCACCCTTTTTGAGCTGAATGATATTGTAAAAAATTTGAACCCCGAACTTAAATAATTATCTCCAGATACCTTGTTTAGATTCTAGGAGAGCATTTAGTTCAAGGAAAATTTACCCCAAATTTGGGGGAGTGGAACTAATTGGGATGCAAAGAAAGAGATAAAGCATCAGCACACACAACACACAAGTTGTCTGTTAAAAAAAAAAGAAGAAAAGTGTGTTGATGTAACAAGGTCAAAAGCAAATAAAAGTGAAAAGCTAGTGAGCAAGCCAATTGTATTAAAAAGACCATTGGGATAAGTCTAGGATTTGTGCTCTCTTAGAATCTAAGCCTTTAAATCCTAGAAAAACCAATGAATTTTTGTAGCCAAGCCTCACTACAAGCTTGAGAAAGTCCTTTTGATTCTGTTTATACATTTCTGACTTTATGGCATGAGATGAAATTCAAAGATTGGACCTCTTGCTAGTTGTTATTAATGAATAGCTTAAACACTTGTGCTTGAGTGAAACAGTAGCTGTGAGACTGTGGTTTAAGCTACTTTCCTTAATATTTGTCTTATGATTAACTTCATCTAATAGTACAGCTTACATTTTATTCTTCTCTTTGAATAGTTGCATATTTTGTGAAAGACAAGTGATGAGTACATAATGCTTCATTCTATTATCATGCAATCAGTAACTTTTGTTGCATACACCTTTGCACATAGTCACTACATGTTATTGTCACTTGAGGACAAGTGAGTTGTTCTCTTTTTGCTTGAGGACAAGCAAAACTATAAATTTGGGGGAGTTGTTAGTTGGTGAATACGACTAACTTTTGTGTACAAAACTTGTGCAAATTGTATCAAACTCTTCCAATTTATGGTTATTCTATAGTGTTATAAGTATTTTCTGTTAAGTGAATCAAAGATCAATCAAAGAACAACTCAAGTGAATAAAGATCAATCAAAGAACAACTCAAGTGAATCAAGAACAATTCAAGAGTTCAAGATAAGAATCAAGAAGAATTCAAGACTCAAGAAGAAAGTTTAGAGTCAAGAATCAAGATTCAAGGTTCAAGATCTCAAGAATCAAGATCAAGATTCAAGACTCAAGATTCAAGAATCAAGAGAAGGCTTAATCAAGATAAGTATGAAAAGGTTTTTCTCAAAAATTGAATAGCACATGGTTTTTCTCAAAAACATGTTTACCAAAGAGTTTTTACTCTCTGGTAATCGATTACCAGATTGTTGTAATCGATTACCAGTAGCAAAATTGTTTTGAAAAAGTTTTCAAATTGAATTTACAACGTTCTAATTAATTTCAAAATGTTGTAATCGATTACAATGTTTTGGTAATCGATTACTAGTTCCTTTGAACGTTGAAATTCAAATTCAAATGTGAAGAGTCACATCCTTTCACATAAAAGCTTTGTGTAATCGATTACACTTATTTGGTAATCGATTACCAGTGACTGTTTCTGATAAATCAAAAGATGTAACTCTTCAAAAAGGTTTTTTTTTTTACTTTTTCAAATTGGTTTTAAGTTTTTCTAATATTTATAACTCTTTTAAATGGTCTTCTTGGCCAGACATGAAGAGTCTATAAAAGCAAGGCTTTGATTTGCTTTTCAATATACTTTTACACTTATTCAATCAATCCTTTACAAGCCTTGAATCTTTTTGAACTTCTTCTTCTTCTTTGTACCAAAAGCTTCCTGAAGTTTTCTGGTTTTCTAAACCTTGAAAACTTGTGCTATTCATCCTCTTCATTCTCTTCTCCCTTTGCCAAAAAGAACTCACCAAGGACTAACCACCTGAATTCTTTTTGTGTCTCTCTTCTCCCTTTTCCAAAAGAACAAAGGACTAACCGCCTGAATTCTTTTGTGTCTCCCTTCTCCCTTGTCAAAGAATTCAAAACGACATAGTCTGAGAATTCTTTTGATTCTTCCCTTTCCCTAATACAAAAGTGTTCAAAGGACTAACCGCCTGAGAATTCTTTTGTATCCCCATTCACAAAGTATCAAAGGTTTAACAGCCTGAGATCTTTGTCTCAACACATTGGAGGGTACATCCTTTGTGGTACAAGTAGAGGGTACATCTACTTGGGTTTGACTGAGAACAAGAGAGGGTACATCTCTTGTGGATCAGTTCTAGTGGAGGGTACATCCACTAGGTTCAAAGAGAACAAGGGAGGGTACATCCCTTGTGGATCTTTGCTTGTAAAAGGATTTTTACAAGGTTGAAAGAAATCTCAAGGACCGCAGGTCGCTCGGGGACTGGATGTAGGCACGGGTTGTTGCCGAACCAGTATAAAAACTCTTGTATGTTTGTTTCCTTCTTCCCTACTCTTTTACTTTCCGCTGTGCATTTAATTTCCGCTTTTACTTTCTGTTAAGTTTGTCTTCTACTCCTCATTCTCTTAACAATTTAGTAAAAGCCTTAGAAGAGTAATCTTTAATTAGTAAAGGTTTAGGAATAATTAATTCAACCTCCCCTTCTTAATTATTCTGAGGCCACTTGATCCAACACCTAGTTGAGTTTAGTCCTACAAGAGGAATCTACGGACGATGCTTGATCAAGATTAGGCTAAACTATCATGAGGAATTGGGGTTTAGTATCTCAGGAGACACCATAGGAACACATGAGCATTGTTAGATAGAGAATATCTTTTTAGCATCAGGCACCTATTAGGAAGGCCAACGTGTTTTCTACTTGTTTTTACACATCATTTCTCTCGCGTGATTTTCCTTTTTGCACAAATAGTTTACACACCTGTTCATATTCACACGTATCTTTACACACTAGACACATATTTACTGAAATAGCTTACCAAATAACACAAGTTCCCCGAGAGTTCGATACTCGATTCTTACCGTTTTATATTACTTGTGCCATCCAGTGCACTTGCCGAAAGCGAACAGACACCCAAGTATTATTTAATCACTAAGCCATTTTTTGGCTTTCTCAAACAATTATTTAAAAATACAATCAGAGATTCCAACACTCACAGAGTGTGTTTACAACAAATAACTTGATCTTAGAATACAGATTTGCTAAGCAAAGAATAAACTCTCTTAGCTTAGTGTTTTTCTCAAAATGATATCCTTTTGTTTCACTTTTCAACTATTTTCTTGATCACTTTTCACTCATTTTTCATCACATTGAATCATTAAAATGATTTGCCTTTTATAGCTGTTGGAGGAGAAGATCTTCACTGGGATCAATGCATTCCATATTCGACCATTGTCAATCTTTATAGTGTATTGACAACTGGAAGTGTGAATCTTTCTAAATAAGGCAAGCTCTTCATGATTCCAATAGAGGATTAATCTTGAATAGATCCTTTCTAAATCTATATCAATCCTATTGTATTCACACATCGGTTTAAATCTAGTAAATAATAATCTCAGGTAGACATATTGTAGTATAAATGAATTGACTTGTTATTCGTCTACACTTTCAAAAGATAAACATACTTATACAAGTGATTAAGAGTCTTTTTTGGTCACGTGATAAAAGCATAGTGGATGATCCACTTTTTCAACGTTTGTTCTATTAGCAGCGTGTTATATGCTGGATATTACTTTTAAAAAATAGGCACAGGATTGAAGAGTGGGCGACAATCAAGAAAGGAGCTGAAGAGATAGAAGTTATTACCATAATACTTCCATATGACATGTCTTGCACTTTTAAGTGTAAGTTATTAGTGGTCATAAATTTATATCTTTGTTACTCATCAAAACTAAAAGGAATGAATGGATCGTTCAATGATGGGTTGTCCAATTCTAACAATCTGCCCCATTTTGATGAAGACAAATTATATAAATTTTGATTCAAGGAGCATACATAGCATATCAAAGATATCAATTGAGCTTAGAACAATTATGATGGTCAGAGTTTATAAATTCTTAATTTATGTTTGGCTAAGGTTGTCTTTAAAGTATCAATCTCCCCATTAAGTTTTACAACATCTTGATGTTGACCGATTAAGACTTCATTCCTTAAAAGCTTATCATTTAATAATTTCACGAACTTTTTGTGATTTTCACACTCTATCTAAAGATCATGTTTACTCTTTTTCAAGTCCTCGTAATCTTTGTGAGCTTGTGCACATTCTTACCAAAGATCATACCTTTCTCAAGTAAGGTGATCTTGAAGTTCATTGAGTTCTTTTAACTCTTTTTGTAGAACTTTAATTTTACCTTCAAAAATGTGAAATTCCTTCATTAGAGTATCTTGTTCTCTGGAATTTCCAGACAAAGCTCTTTCTTCAAGGTTTCATAAGCTTCACTGTTTTGAGTAGTTTCTATAAAAAAAAAAGTGATATCTTCATATTGATGGACTTCTTTTAGTTTAGTATCATCTTTGGACAATTTCTTAAACTTTTTTCGCAAGATTTTGAAAGAATAGACAAGTTTGAAAGTAGTTCACGACAAACATGTTTTGAAGATTCAAGGTCATCGAGATCTACCTCATTTTGTTCTAATTCTAATTCTTTAGAAGTTGTATCAGTCATTAGACATAGGTTGGCTTCTTATTTTCCTTCTTCATCAAAGGTGGTGTCATCCAAATCCTCCAAAGTGCTCATGAGACTTTTCTTGTCCTTTGACTTGTAGTACTTATCCTTGGACTTCTCTGTTGGATCAGTCCAATAATCTAGAATGGGGGTTGGATAGATTCTTTCAAAATCTTTACCAATTCGTTCTTAACACCGATTAAAAATACTCCTTTAAATCAATCAAAGTTTCTTCAAAGATTTTTATAAAACAAACTTTTATGGTGACCCTTTGAAATCAATTCCAATACCAAGATGATTATAAAACTCAGAGTTATAGAGAAAAAGAGAATCACACAAGAGTTTATACTGGTTCAGTCCAATCCGGACCTACATCCAGTTTGTTTTAAGTCCTCTTAGAATTCCACTATATAGAGAACACTGATAAAAACACTATGCACACACAATTCTCTAATAGAAAACAAATCTTTCTCTTGAACCCTACAAGAAAATATCTAGAATTGAAACTCTATCAATTCTCCAACATTCTTGTTAACCCTAACCAAGAATAACACTCTAAAAGATTAAAAGATAAAGGATTGAATACACTTGAAATGTGTAAATCTCTAATCTTCAATATTTCTTCACAAGATGATCAAATCATGATGTTAAAATGAATGATTCTTTGATCAACTTCAATCTTCAGACTTATTGCATTGCTATTCTTTTAGAAGACTCTCTTGAAATGTTTTTCTCCAAAATTGAACGAATCAAGAGTCTTTTTCTAAGAAAACACATAAGGATATTTATAAATTTTGACAGTTAAAATATATCTAATCGATTATAAAAATACATGATCAATTTCGTCAAAATCGCATTTGTTCTGCAATTCCAGAAACTAGTTAATCGATTATCATAATGGGTAATCGATTAATTTGTTTCAATCTGAAAAGTTCAGTTCCTTTTGTGTTGACTGGATAATCAATTATCATGTGTAGTAATCGATTATATATTTACACAGAGAGCTTCTCTTTGTTTTCAGGAGTTGGGTAATCGATTATCATATGGGGTAATTGATTATCCTGAGCTGATGAACCTTCCTTCTTCTGAAACTGGCTTAGGCATTCGATTAGCAAATAAGGCAATCGATTAATTCAAAGTAAGTTCTTAAGAAACTTAGAGAAAGAAATCTCCATCTAGTTCACAATTGAATATCACACATGCCTAGTCTAAAACATTCAATACAAATGCCTCATCTATTAAAATATGTTAGACATTGCAAAATTATCAAACCAAAACTAAAGTTAGGAGCTTTAAGCTTTGTTCTAACATTCTCCAATTATAGGCACTCTGACTTGAAGTGTCTAGGCTTCTTACACTCATAGCATATTATGAAGCTTTTTTCTCTTTAAATATCTTCTTGGAGGAGTTTTTCCATCTGGACCCACTCTTGTTCTTCCACATCTTTCTAATCTTTCTCGAGATGAAAGCCAACTCATCATCCTTATCATATTTTTCTTTAGAGAAGTTTTCAGCACTTGGTTCTTTGGATGCACCTTTAGACAATGGTCTAGATGATGATTCCTTGGACAATGGAACTTACTTTTCTTTTAGGGTGCTAGGAGCAAGGGATTTTCCCTTCTTGATTCCTTTGTCTTCTTGAAGTTCTTGTTCATGGACCTTTAAGGTTCCAACAAGTTCTCCAAGGGACGTGGTGTCAATATTCTTCAAAGCTCTCAATGTTGTAACTATGGTCTCCACTTTTTAAAACAAACTTCTCAAAATTTGGTCAATATGATCATAATTGTCAAAAGTTCTACCTGAAGATCTTACTTCATTTAATATGGTTTGGAAGCGTCCAAAGATACATTGCATGTCTTCACCTTCATCCATGGTAAATAACTCATACTTATGCGTGAGTAAACACAACTTGTTCCTCTTTACCTGTGATGACCCTTCATATGTTATGGATAGTGTGTCTGACATTTGCTTTGCACTTCTGAAGTTGTGGACCTTGGTGTATTCCTTTTTAGATATAGCACTCAACAAAGCATTTCGAGCTTTGGAGTTGAGCAAAAATCTCTATTTTGCTTTTCCGTCCACTGGCTTCTAGGAATCTCACTTAGCTTAGCATCATATGGAATATAGTTTCCATTTTTCTACAACTTTCCACAGATCAATGTGTGTGGGCTCGAAGTGAGCAAACATCACTTTCTTCCAGCAATCGTACTTGGCTACCTTGAATAATGGTGGTTTGTTGGTAGCATATCCTTCTTCCATTTCTTTTTTTGACTGGATCTTTTTCTTTGTATTGTTAAATACTCAACCCAAGAGGTCAAGCTCTAATGCCAAGTGAAATAATAGATATCACACTAGAAATGGAGGTTGAAAAGTATGCTAGATAAAAAGGAAATCTTTTTCACAAACAGATTTTTTTGCAAGTAGATATCCAAAATTCAAGTTACTAATAGTGTTGTCTAATGAGTAAAAACAATTTTGATTAAAATAAAAGAGTGTTTTCTAATGTTTGATAAAGTAGTGTTTTCACGTAGGTTTTTCAAAAGAACACTTGTGTGACTAAGTGTGTCGAGATAAGGTTAAGAGAATACTAATCAAATAGCTTAAGAGAGAAGTAGAAATACTTAGTTTATACTGGTTCACTCAAACAGATTCATGTCCAGTTCTCTTTCACAAACTAGTGAAAGGTTCCACTAATCAAAGCTTGATTACATACAAGTATTTGTCCTACCACTCTTGGCTACAGCAATATTCTCAAAACCAACAATATTCTTAATAAGAACAACTTTTCATTGAATGGACGCAAACTAATAAGAGCTTTAAAATAAAGAGTAAATACCAAATATGCTCATATGTAGTAAGTCATGTTTACTAGAAAATAATTCATTAATCCGTCAACAATTTATATTTTTGTAATCATCAAAATTATGAGTAAGGATGGATTGTATAATTATGATAATGGACCATCTAGACTTAACAAGAAATTTAGTGATTTTTATTTTCCTTATTTTTGTTTATATTCTTTTAAATACTTCTTCCAATTCCTTATCTATAGTTGGTTTTGTTCTTATATTTTTAAAAAAAAAAACACTAAATTAAAAATAATTTATAAAACTATTAAAACATTTTTTTTGTTTTTATTTATAAAATAAATAATACTTTTGAGTAAAACCTAAGTTATATTAAACCTTAAATTTCCTAAACTTAAAAAGGCTGAACAACTCAACTATATCTACAATTTCCATTAAATACTCATAGCAGGTATTTATTTTCAAAACTTTAGCATTTCATTGAGAAAAATTCAATATATAGCAAATTGTTGTTTTATTTTATTTTTCACTTACTTTTATTGAATATATGTATAAACAAAAAAATTAAAATCATTAAATATATATAAAAAAAAAAAACATGTTGAGAAACATTGTCATACTCGTGCAAGCCTATAGCACACAACAGAATCGTTATGGTTGTGGAAATCAAAGCAATAGGAAGTCGTACGCCTTGAAAAGCACCTCCGCTCAATGAAAGTGTTTATACATTTCTGTTTAGATTAAGATTTGCTTGACGGTTATAGTAATTAACATAAACATATAAAGACTTCTTAGTGAAGTACTTATTGAAAAAAATATTACTCATTTTGATAGTAAATGGAAATTAAAATATAGAGTATGAAACTAAAAAAATCATTTTCAAATTATAAGGACTAAAAGAGAATTAAAATTCAAATGATAAGAATTATAAAAATCACTTTCAAACTATAGAGTGACTAAAAGAAAATTAAAATATAAACTATAAATACTAAAAAAGAATTAAAATCTAAACTATTAGAATTAAAACAATCACTTTTAGATTATAAGGATTAAAAAAATAAGAATAATGAAACTATAGAAAATAAATAAGTAATTAAACCTAAAAAAAAACAAACTTAATCGTATCTCACTTAGAAGAAAATCTTTGAAACATATGTGTTATCTATCATAAAAATATAAAATATATATTTAATATATATTATTTTATCTTATAGATGTCACATTTATGTCTGTTTCAAATGTAAATTATAGTATTCATTCTTATGTGAATGGGAATGAAAAACAAGAGATACTCTTTCTGGAAATATATATTATTTTAACTCCTAAGGAAGTCCTTTATGAAGCCTCCCGAATTTGATTGATTTATTTATTTCCTTTTTACACGCAGAAGAAGATCACTTTAATTTAGAAAACAATCAACACAAACTTACTTTGCCCCTTTTTACATCATGTTTTCGTTGCGATCCTTGATACTGTGGAAAATTGCAGACAAATTTGGTTGATGAGACTGCAATTGCGGTTGCGGTCGTGATGAGGTTGTGGTGATTCCAAAAACCTACACCAAGGTTCGAGACTGTTTTTTAAAATCATGATATTAATGTTGCAGCTGAAGTGGTGTTTGTGCACCGTATTTTAAAACCTTGTCTTTGATGATGAGTGCTTTTGACCATTGGATAAGTGTTATATGAACTGTAATTTTCTATTTCTTGCATGGCTTTATGTTGATAATGAATTAAATCAGGTTTTAAAGTGGTTCACAATCATGGTATGATGCGGTTGTTGTGGCCAATGCAATTGAGATGCTGGCATTTGCAATTTAAAATCCAGAATTGAATATTGTCAGTTAAGGCTTGGTGATGTTTAGTTTGATGATCTAGGAAGGGATGGATTAACGCATAACATGCTGGAGTTGATACATTCGCATTGGAAGCGTCGCCGAGTCTGTAAAATTCGTTGTTTAGGAATTCCAACGGTAGATACGGATAATGTTTGCCATCATATTGAGGTATCACATCCCTTTTCATTTCTTCAAAATCGATTTGTAATCTTGTGGAGTATGTGATTGTATATTTCTTACCTCAATGTCGTTTTGTTTTATTTTTTACTGATAAAAAAAATGTCTTTTTTGTTTAATCTGTGGTCATATTTTATCAACACTTGCACAAGATCATTCCAGGGCATAGATTGCTCAACATAGATTATGACCTGGAAATGAAAATGTTAGTTAGAGAACTTTTAGCTGAAACTGTTTTTCAGCAAATTTTAAAGTTCTAGTATAGTGTTTTAAAATTCACGAATGGCATATAACGGTTTTTAGCAGTGGTGGACACAAGTTTGGTTGTACTTGACCAAGTAAGGTATCAAAAGTTACTTTGAACTCCTGGTAGGTTCCCATTTGAGTTGTTGAAACGTACATGATGATTGATGCTCTAGCTGGGTGGTCAAAAGCCATTGAATGCTGATTTTGGGACAATGCTATTTGTTCTGAATCTGATGCATTTATTGCCATGAAAGCCGGTGGCTCAAAAGAAAAAGTACTTTTACAGGGGCGACTGGCTTTGGAGGCTGTTGTAGCCTTTCTTCTCTTTTCAAACAATTATTCTTTATTAAAATAATAAGAATGTAGCAATGTTCAGTTGAATTGTTCTGGCAGGTTCTGTTTCCTAGTTGAGGCATTTTTTTTGTCTTCAATACAGTCTTTAATTCATAGTTCGATTGAGAATAGATTTTGTTGATGCTTTTACTTTTTTTTTAGTTCCTCTTCCATTCAATCAATTACAGCACACAATGTTGGCAAAAGCAAGAAATTATTATGAGCCATGCACGAAAGTCGGTTGTTGCTTAACGTCATTTGTTTACTTTTAAGTCAAACTTTGCATGTTATGACAGGAGAAGACGGGGGAAAATAATTCATCGAGTTGGTGGTGTATTTTATCTTTTCCGTGGCAGAAATTACAACTATAGTGCCCATCCACAGTATCCAGTGATGCTCTGGAAGCCAGCTGCTCTTGTTTACCCAAAACTTATACAGGATGCTCCGGGAGGATTAACAAAAGATGAAGCTGATGAATTACGGAGGAATGGGAAAAACCTGTTACCAATATGTAAATTAGGTGAACATCTATTGGGGTTTCATATTTGTCTTTCTAATGCACAAACACACACATAGCATGAAGAAATTTGACGATTTATTGTACCCTTTGTCTTGCCTTGAGTAACTGAAGTCACAGAAGTTGAGGCAAGGCTTTTTCTAAACTCAAACTCTTTAGGCTTTAAATATTTTAAATGTGTCTGAAATACATTTTGGTGCCATTAATAGCTGTCTGAGTTCTGCAACACTATTAACAAGTCATTAGGATTAATAATTTATAGAATTGGTTCAGAATATAAAGGAAAGAATGATTTCTTATTGTTGAACCCTAAATCTCAATTATTGTTAGAAGATACGAAATAAATGATTTCCCTCTATATTATTCTCCTCACTCTCTAAGAGTCTACCTTTCTCAAATGATAAGATGATTTCTCTATCACCCTCCCCTCTCTATTTATGGGCAATATGCCTTATTTTTTCTACCTAACTAACTAACTCCCTCACTAACAGACACCTAATTAACTACTAATTGGTATCTATCAATAATATTGAAGTATCACTGCCTGTAAGGTCTGAAAAGAAGGAAACGTAGTTAGGACAGTTACTGCAACTAAGTTAAGGGAATCAGTTAAATAAATATGGGAGAATAAAGATGAAAAGATTCATTCAGAGAATTAGACCATGTGTATGGAAGAGGAAACCCTTTGTATAGGGGAAGCTCTTGGAAGAGAATTCTTTTCCTGTTCTCAGTCATTCTATAAATTTTTCATTGTTTGTATCTATCATTCAATTTTCTTTCATGGGTTCATGACAATTGGTCTGACCTTCTGGATCTTATTGGGGAAGAAATGGAGAATTTGATGGTGCTCTTGAAGAAATGACCAGTGATCAGGGGCTACAGCCTCATTGGATTCCTGAATTTCTGAGATTAGAGTATTGATAGAATTGAAGAGCTTAAATAGATACTTCATAAGTTGCTGAGGAAGTAGGGAATTGATCCTGAGGAGGAAAAGGCGAAAGCACAAACATGGTGAGGACCTGCTTCATCACAATTGAACAAGAACAAGGAAAATGTGGGAGGATGTTCAGAGTTTGCCAATGATGAATCTTGTTCTTGGGTTAAGACAGTCATAGTTTCAATGGAAGTGGTGCATTGGGTTGGATGTCGGAACAGCAAGAAACAAATGCATAACAAGATTGGCCATTCAATAAGGTGCTAGAAAAACAAGAAACAAAAGCAGAACCGGTTAGTAACAGGGATGACCCAGTGGCAGAGTTGATAGAGGCAGAAGTCATAGATGCAGATGCAACAATTGATCACAATTTCCAAATCTCAGATTTGGTGAGGATAAAAGAACTTCAGAAAGAACTTGTTTCAATGAAATGGAAATTACTGGAATCATGACACTGTCCTTAAAATCATGACACTCTAGTTGAGGCTTGTGTTAACAAAAATTACAAAAAAAAATAAGTTTGGAAACTAGTTGTGTGAAACAAATTCAGTTTTTAAAATAGATTCAGTCCTTAAAACAAAATTGAAACCGAAAGACTAGGAATACAATGAAACAATTTTCATGTGACTATTTCCTTAATTATATATGTTACATCCATGTCAGTTTATTTAACCACAGTAATATGTGAGAGGATTTGTATTACATATTGTGACATATTAGCTTTGACAGTTTTATGTGTAAGTGGCTGGAGCAGTGCAACTATGTTTCGTGGCATTGATGTGATTTTTCGTGTCAAAGCAGAAGCAAATAACTCTAGCTTTCGTGTTAGAATCGATGTGATTTCACTGCTTCAAATGGGTGTCAAAACGCGCTGTGACATGCAGCAAGTACTTTTCAAAGGCTATCTTCCATGAATGCCTGCACTTTTTTTGGAGGGTGTATTCTTTCCATGTCTTTAAATATCTTTGGTTATTGGGTTTTTCATGCTCAAGCATGTGCTTAATCTTGTGTATCCTCTATAAGTACATACAGGATAAAATATTGACAACTTATTTAATGCTCTGTTTGCTTTAATTTCATTGCCCCTTGTTATGAGGTAAGCAATTGTTTGAAAATAAATTCATTCATGATCAATTGTATGAGAATTGTATGAGGTAAGCAATTGTATGAGAATAAATTGATTTATGATTTACATTTTTCGTGTAATGCTGCATATATGCGCCTCGGTATGGAACCAACTTGAGATGGACAATGGAGAATTGCTGCTTCTCCCGAAACTACTAGCTTCTTTTTCTACTAAGGTCAATATTTTGCACACTTTTATTCTATCACGTACCCTTCACAGTTAACTAAATACATTTTCTTATATACATATTGTTGTCTAGCGTGTGCTTGAGTATATTATCTCCTGTCCAATTAAAATATAGATTTTTTTGTTTACTTATGCTTTATTGTGTAATATGCCTATCTATCCTCTAACTTAATAGGTGGCAGGACCATTCAATTGCATTTGACACATTACCTATTCATTGCATTTTCTTAAGCACATACCAAATGCATTGATTTCTATTTGTTTCTTTAATTTTACCTCTGCAACTTTGTAGTAGTACTAGGAGAAATCAAAGAACTCAAAACAATGTTTTTATTCATTTGTGATAGATTGGCAAAACGGTCCATTCCCATAATAACAGAGCCAACATTTTCAACTAACGGTACTTGCCATCAAGCATATTCATTTATCACTAGTGAAGCCCATGCTATTTGGACTTCACAGTAGTCCAATGTTGTAAGTGTTGATGAGGATCAATCAAAGGTGGAAAGGTTTTCTTTAAAGAAAAAGGGAGCTGGACCGAAGAGTTGAATTGGCTAATGCAGATGTAGATTTGCACCTATTGAATGATGTTGAGAGAGAGATAATTGCCGAAGGAGAAGAAACACGGACTTCAAGGGCATGAAGATGAAGAATGTTATGATTTTTTTTAGCTTTGTTACCTATTCTCTTATGTATTCTTTCTTTTAGCTAGTGTTCTAGATTGATCTAGACTATCAAGAAATGTGATTGTCAAGGAAAAATAGCTTGACTGGTATTCTAATATGATATGAGACATGTTAATAGTAGTTGAGTTGACTAGAAATTTCTAGATAAATGAAGAAATAGTTGACAACTAATATTTATTGTTGTCTAACAATTTTTAGATTATTTTGTGTGATTTATTTGTGAATTTTTCTATGAGTGTGTTAATTTTAATTGGAATTTATGAACCCATTTAAACATCAAATGCAAGGAGAAAAAGTTAAATAAAGACATTTTTTATAAAAAAAATATATATGCATAACATTTGTAACATGTGACTTATATACAGTTATCAAATCATTGGTTAAAAAATAAATTTTTTGTTCATGTGTAACTTTTGAGTAATAATATTAGAATAGTTAGAGTTAACCACTAATATAAAAGAATAACATGTATTTATTATAAACTTAACCACCTTATTCATAGTACAAATACAAATTTTCATCATATGGTGTGTCTAAATTTAAAACAATAGTAAGAGTTAACATACATCAAAACATTTAGGATCATTATTTTTTTGTAATTTATAATGAAAGTTTGGATGTAAAATAGGGATGAATTTTTTTTCTTCCATAATAATTATTTAAATGTCTAACTTTTAATAAATAATCATTTAAAAAAATACTATTTTTACACAAAATTGAAACTAATTTTTATACTAATTGATGATAACCTTAATTGTTATTGTAATAACAACAAACACAACTAGTTTTACACAATTTTATAATAGTTATCATTTTAATAATTGCAATAAAATAACAAACACAACTAATTTTACACAATTTTGTACTAATTAACTTTAACCATTATTATAATAAAACCATACAAAATTAATTTTATACTGATTAACTTAAAAATATATATGTATATACATGAAAAGTTTCAAGCACTACTAAAAAAATGAGTTTTAACATCGCCCTATTAACATCGGTTATTTGAAAACAGATGTTGTAAGTGTTTAACGACATCGGTTTTCAAATAACCGATGTTAATATAAACTTTTTTTTAATTATTTATATATTTTAAAAAATCATATATTGCGTTATTAATTATATTTTAATTAAAAAATATAATAATTAATAAACAATAATAAATTCAAAAGGTAAGCATTTAAAAATTAAACTAACTTTTTAAAATTAATTTCGCAATTTTAATTTTATTATTTCATGATTATCATTTAAATATAACACACATTTATATAAATTATTTGATATTAGTTAATTTGAAAAAAAAACTGTTTTTAATAATAGAGTTTAACTTTTATACAATTTTTATAGAATGTTGGTAAAAATAATTATATCGTAAAAAAATTAAAATTTATTATTAATATATTTTTATTTAATTATTATATTTGAAAAAAAAATGATATTTTTATTATTTTTAAACAAATTTTTCAGAACAAAAATAAAAATATTTTCATGAGACACGAAAATTATGTTTTAAGTCTTTAAATATAGAGTTAATTATAATCCATGTAACATCCTGGAAATTTCTACCCGGAATTTTTGAAAACGATGTATTTTGAATGATTATATATATAAGTATTATTCAGTGTATATGCATATATGTTCTTGGTAAGGGTAGGAATAGTGGGGGGCAAGATACGAGGGTTAGACTAATTAAGGAAGAGAAATCCATAACTGGGAGGTTATGGGTTAATTCCTAATTAATTAGTTAAAAATCATCGTTTTGCGTGCGACTTAAAATTTAACGAAGCCAACCTCTGAACCACGCTCGGGGTTTTATTCTGAGCGTTTTGATATATATATTGCTTGCTTTCGAAAACTGGCCCCAGCGGACGCAGAGAAATGCGAGAAACTGCAATCAGAGAAACGGCACGCAAACCGAGGCAGGATTTTAGCGTTTCAAAGGTCAGATTTTTCTCACTTTTGTGACTGAGTATGGGTCACAGTCAAAAAGAGAAAGTGAGCCCTTTTTGCTCCAATCAAATAGGGACATGTGGCAGAGCTTGAATAAAATAATAGAAAAAGAGGAAAACCTTTTATTTAAGACCAAAAAGCTTTTCTCTCTCTCTTCACTCAGCCCCACAAAATTTCAGACAGCTCTCTCTCTCTCACGCAGCCTTCTTCTTCTTTTCTCCCATCCACCATTGTTGCCCAACAAAGCTCCAACCTTTGGTGCTCATTTCTGCTCCAAATCGCGAAAGGAGGGCATTTTCGGAGTCGTGAAGTGCGTGGCTACGAGTGGGACTTCAAAAATTCAGGTTTGGGTGGACTTCTTTCTCTCTTAAATTTCGTGGGTATGGGGTTTTGGGGAGATATGATGGGTAATCTTGCTAGGGTTCTGCTGTGTGATGATTATTTGTGAAGACATTTGTTGAAAGCTTGTTGAAAATGCCACGTTTGGATGAGTTAAACATACCCATTCTGTTTTAGGGTTTTTGTGATGATGTTTGTGATGTTTATATGCTGAAATTGCTGATGGAAATCTGTTAGAGACGAAGGGTAGAACTAACCTAAGGTTAGAAAATGAGAAGGTGATGTTATGAGTGGAAAAAGAGTGAGACTTTGAGAGTTGGAAGGCTAAGTCTGAATTCTGTGGTAAATGGAGGTTAAAGTGAGTTAATACTAGCTTGAAATGTCATTTAGGACATGTGAGAAAGGTTAGGCTGAGCTAGAGAGAAAAACGAATGACCAAAGTGAACCAAGAGCCATTTCTAGGGCAAAATTGGGTGTTGAAGAGTCAAATTTTGATTTGGTGGAATTTTAGGTGTAAATCCAGTTTGAACAAGTCTAAATAGATGTTATGGACTGGTGTGAGGTGAGAGTTTGCCTCAAATTTACCTCATTCTAAATTTCACCTTTCAACCTAGAAAAGCCATTGAATGGAGGGGTGTTGGACACCTAGATTCTGTGTTGCTGTGCTTTAAAGCTTGAATTTGGTTTAGACATGATTGATACATGATTTGGGACTTGTAGGAATTGATTTGAGCAAGATTGGATGAGGGGAAGTGTGATTTTCGAAATCTGCACTTATGCAGAATTTTGCTGTC
The DNA here is from genome assembly GCF_000004515.6 of Glycine max. NCBI lineage: Eukaryota > Viridiplantae > Streptophyta > Magnoliopsida > Fabales > Fabaceae > Glycine > Glycine max. The sequence goes on from NC_038254.2 coordinate 21,277,167, forward strand.
AAATAGGTGCAGCAGGATTTTAGCTTGGTGCAGAAAATGCTTGTGTGTGGTAGGCTGTGGAAAGAGTAATGTAAAATGAGTTCTGGATGTTTGCTAGTAGATCCCAACGGTCACAATGTAGGCTTATGCACTATAGACTTCCAGTAAAATTTTGGAGTCGATCCAACGGTTAACAAATTGGATCGAAGGAATTGTTACTGTGGTCTTTAAGTGAGAAAAGCTGTGATTTTGGTTGATGTGTTGAGCAGAGTTTTCTGCCCTTGCTCTGTTTTGCTTGGCTGTGATAGCTTGTGCTGTTTGAATGTTGTTTTGCTTGGATGTTGTGGAAGTTTGAGAGGATTGATGGGGACCCGGTGTTGAGAGAAACGAGGATATGGGGTACATGGGAGTACGTGAGCTCAGTTGGAGGTGGGCAACAGGGGATGGTGGGTTTATGTGCGCATTGTGGATGTGGAAAGCTTGTTGTGCACCATCGCCCGACCGCCACCTAGTACCACATGTGATGGGTACCCCATAATCCTACAAGCTTGAGATGAGGAAGTGTTGAAGGGTGAAACTTCCTGCTTTTATTGTTGACCACAGAGTGGTACCTGGAGATATGTCGCGGGGGTCAGGAGACCTTGGGGACTTCAGGCGGGGTGCTATTGCCCAAAACCAAGCTTGACCAATCCCGACCCAACCCGGGCATAGTCGGTCAGTGAGAACCTGTGATGTACCTAAGCAGGCGAGCTTCTGGCAGTCAACAGATAAAAGGAACAAAGACCACAAAGCAAGGAGGCTTGTGGTGGCTGGCCAGCTGTGAATTTTGTGAAATATGTGGATTGTGGCCTCTGGTAATCGATTACCAAGGGTGGGTAATCGATTACAAGGCTTAAAATTGAAGACAGAAGGCTAAGATGGTCTCTGGTAATCGATTACCAAGGGGTGTAATCGATTACCAGGCTTGAAAACGAGGTCAGGAAGCTAGGGAAGCCTCTGGTAATCGATTACCAGCCTGTGTAATCGATTACACAGAGGAATGGGTCACTGGTAATCGATTACCAGGCATGTGTAATCGATTACACAGTGCATTATTGCATATTTCATGTCCTGAGGCTGTGTAATTCAAGTTTAGCCTCTGGTAATCGATTACCAAGGCTGTGTAATCGATTACCAGAGATGGAAAGCCTTAAAATACCCCTTTTACTTGCATGTAGTGGTTATGAGACAAATTGTGTGTAGCGCAGTTAGATTCTTGTGAAAGAGTCTACCCCTTTCTCTTATTTCTTGTAGATCGTGATGGCGGCGCAGCTAATCCGTGATCGAGTAGAGATGGAGTGCCTAGAGGGAGCTTGGGAGACCCTCAAAGGCAACACGAGGTGCCGATTTCGGGGCACCATTCGATTCACGGCTACTTCTTTGGTGCATCCAGATGAACCTGCACGGACGCTTCAGCGCACTGTGGAGTGGATACTACCCACGCCTACACCATATCGTCTAGTGGAGCCCGTTCAAGTGATCGAGGTAACGTCATCCGAGGAAGACCCTGAGGAGGACCTGGAGGAGCTACCTCCTGAGCCTGCTGTGGATGCCCTTGACTTTCTAGAGGGTGATGAGGATCCACTTCTTGAGGTGGATTCTCCCGAGGAAGTCATGTCGGCATCTGAGGCAGACTCTACGGAGGATAGTGGCCCGAGGGAGATGGCGATCAGCGGAGGCTCTTCATCCTAGTGGACATCTTTTTGGATTAGTTTTGTATACTTTTTGAGGGTGGGTGTATCTAGGACTGACTGTTAGGTTTACTCTTTTGTTTTTGTATGGGTAGACCTGATGTATAGGAATTTGATGATTGTATACATGTGGCTGAAGCCACCACTATGGATACCTTTGCTCTGGATGACACTATATATTTTGTAAAACTCCCATATTTTGGACAGCTTTAAATGATGAATGCATTTATGATCGATCTTGTTATTTGAAAAGAAAGCGTTAGTAACTTTATTTGTAAAAGAGTTTATCGACCATATTTTATTCTTTTATTTTCACGTGACGACCTAAAGTAATGGCTGGTACATTCTTTCTTTTGAAAAAGCAAAATAGTTTAGAGATTATGAGCGGTGAGAAAGATATGACTCCGAATAGAGTTGTGAACTGGCCATTCAGGACTCTATAGTGAGGATTTTCATTCGAAACAGTGTTTTGGTGAAAAGAGAAAAAAATGAAAAAGAAAAAGAAGAAAAAAAAATTTACCATGGTTTTTGTTATTTAAATTATTTCTATTAAACTAGTCATTAATTTAGGGACGCCACAATCCACATGTAATTTATTTTTATTATATTTGTCATTTTTTTTATTATTTTTAACTTCATTTGTTAATTATGTGAATTTTTTGTTAATAAATTTAATAAAAAAATTATTTAGGAAAGAAGAAACAAAGAAAAAGAATTATATTTAAATAATGATGAATATTTTTTGTCAAAAGTTATTTTAATACTCAATTAAATATTTTTTTTTAGATTTACTTAATAAAACTTTAAATTTTAATTCACGAACTAAGTTTGAGAACAGGAATAGCATATTAGGTCTGGTAACCACGACACACTCAAATTTAGTATGATTATCACCGAGTTCTTATTATAAAAAAGTCATCCTTATTAATATTTAATATTGTATTAAAACTTAAATTTAAAATCACTAGTTAAATTAAAACAATCTTATCAATTGATTTATATACTTAGTAGCAAACAAAAATTGTTACAATTTTTTTATAATATCAATTAATTGAAAAATATTTTGATATAATTTTTAATATAATTATTTTAGAAATTTACGATACTATAACTTACTGTCAAAAAAGTCATAGAATGTATGCATACATTATTTATTTGATTAAAACCTATTTTTCGTTCATCTATTTTTTAAAATTCATGATTTTAGTTTTTTTATTATTTAATTAAAATACTTTATCTTTTATTTTTAAAAATTCATAATTTTAACTCTTTTATTCTTTAATTGAGATATTTCATTTTTTATTTTAATAAAAAATTTTAATTTTAATTTTAATTTTTTAGAAGTAAAAGACGAACTATCATAATTAAATGAAATGATCAATGATTAAAATTACAAATTTTTAAAAAATAAAATATCTTAATTAAAAAATAAAAATTAAATTATGGATTTATAAAAATAAGAAAATGTGTAAATCAACAGTGTAAATCTATCGCTTGATGCAGGTTAACCTCATTTCCCTTTGTTATTTACTTATTTTCCCTTCCTAAAACCCTAAACCCTCAAATTTTCAGGATTGCGTTGTTCGAACAAACATGAATTGGAAAGAATGCCAACCAGGTATTGTATCCATTTTCCACACTCTCTCTGTTCCTTTAATCCTTTTTGTGTGCGTAACGTGTTTTCGATTTCTAAATTTCTAGTTGAATGTGTGTAAGAATGCATTGTTGGAATTCATGGAAATTTTTTCACTTGGAATCCAAATAGCTAATTGTTCGTCTGAGTTTATTTTATTGAATTAGAATTTGTAAAATATTTTCTTCAGCAAGTTTACCTTCCATAATTGTATTTGAATTAACCATTGTAGTTGTGCACCGAAATAATAATAATAATAATAACAGTTAACCATTGATGAACTCTTGACAAAGGTATACGCTTTGAGGGAATGTTTTGAAAGAGAAAGAACAAGCAAGGAAAGTAGAATTTTGCAGAGGTGGAACTTTTTTTAGTTGGCAATAAGGTTATCCTCTGTGCTTCCTAGTTATTCTTGGTGGTTATTGTACAGACACTTCCTCCTAAAATGAATGTTTTTGGAGTATAGTTCAATTGAAGGTGATTGAGATTGATCTTGGGGACAGGGAACTTTTATATACAGAGATCTATAATAAGCAGTGTTTTCTGATTGGAAATACCAAATACGTGTTTTGAGGTGAGAGCAGTCACCCCCCCCCCCCCTTAACTTGCTTTTACTTCATAAAATCATTCATTCATTTGGATTGTGTATTTTTTGTTGTTGATGATAATGTGTTATATGAATGATAACTCGTCAAACATAATTTAATTAAGATATTGTATTGCTTTTTAATTTTCTTGCTTTTCAAAAGAAAATGTGTTATTCTTTTTTGTTGAAATGCTGAAATGCTAAATTGTTGAAATGCTGAAAATGTGATTTTCTTGATTTACTTTTATATTTATTGTTATTTGATCATTAACCCACCAAAAAGTTATTCTCCCTCTTTTTATCTCTGTTTATATTATAATAACCTAGGAGCCTACCTGAATGGGTAACTTAAACTCAACAAATGAATTTAAATAATGTATAATAGTATAATAACCTATATTGGTCTCCACTGCAGTGCACATTGGCAAATGGTCGTCATTTTGCCTAAGGAAAATGTTGTCATTTGATTTTGTTCGTTGTATAATAAGCCAGACAACTACCTCAAAGGCATAATTAATAGGTCAGTGTTGTTTTTCAATACAATTGCATTAGCATTAGTCAGGTAAATCAAAATTTTAAATGTACAATAAGAATTTATGTTTGTATTCAATAGTGCTTTGAAAGGACTTGACGATACTCAACAAAGTAAATCCAAGTCTCCTGCTAGGTGGATTGTTGTTAAAGTAAGTTATTTAAACAATATGCTTTTACTTATATTTTAGTACTGTGTAGACTAATTTGTATTGAACGTTGCATATCTAAATTTTATAATGTATTTAGTGTAATAGACAAAAAGGAAGCACTGAGTGTGGGTATTACGTCTTGCACTGGATGTCAACTATAATCTTAGGAAATTTCCAGAATAATTGGGAAATGGTAATTTTTAATTCACCAAATTTCATATTATTATGATTGCTAATATATTATTAACTTATGTTTTATTATATCATGCATTATTTCACTGATCCTAGACCATTGGAACCAGAAAGATTGAAGGCGCTTCGCAACCAGTGAGCAAAGTACTATTTGAAAGTGAAAAATGAAACTTAGGATGTTTAGACAATTTTGTAATTGTAGTTTATATTTACTTACTTAATTTACAATTCATGTCTCAACATTAAATATGTTTTAAATTCATAGTAATTAGTAAATTTCTCATTGAATTTTCTGGTAAAAACTGTTTCAAAACGGAATGAAAATTATATGTTGTATGGTCTGATTTTAAAATTTACAGATTATTTTTGGGATTTATTGAAAAAACAGACATCATGTTAAAAAAAATTTCTAAAATAACATCGGTTTTTAAAAAAACTGATGTGAAATGTTACTTACAACATCAGTTTTTAAAAACGGATGTTAAATGTCACTTACCTCAACATTTTTTAACATCGATTTTTTAAAAAATTGATGTTGTAAGTGACATTTAACATCGGTTATTTTAAAAACCGATGTTAAATGCCACTTACAACATCAGTTTTTTAAAAAACCAATGTTGATTTATAGATTTATAACTTTTTTTCATAATTCGTATCATATAACATCGTCTATTTAAATAACTGATGTTAAATATCACTAACAACATCAGCTTTTTAAAAAACCGATGTGAAATGTTACTTACAACATCAGTTTTTTAAAAACCGATGTCACATTTAACATCGGTTATTTAAAAAACCGATGTTAAATGTCACTTACAACATCGGTTTATTTAAAAATCGATGTTGATATATAGATTTATAACTTTTTTTTTTCATGATTCTTATCATATAACATCGCTTATTTAAATAACTGATGTTGTATTTATTAGTTAACATCGGTTTTTCAAAACCGATGTTAACGATACTACTTTCCACATCGGTACTTTCAACATTAATTAATAACCGATGTTGAAAGTCTTAAATAACCGATGTTGAAACCTTATTTTCTAGTAGTGAAGAAAGGGGGACTCTCCCACCTTTAGATCTGTCCCTCCATACATTTAGTCTTTCAAGTACAAGCCAAAGAAAACTTTGTTTACATGTAACTTTTGAATAATATTTGAAGGGTTAGAGTTAACCACCAATTAGTAAAGCATAACCCATGTTTATTATAGATTTAACCACCTTATTTATAGCATTAATACAAATTTTCATCATATGGTGTGCTTAAATTTAAAACAATAGTAAGACTTAACATGTGCATTATAAACTTATCAAAATATTGAAGATGATCATTTTTAGTAGTTTCTAATAATAGTTTGGATGTAAATTGAAATCTAATCGAATGTAACCACTTAAGTTATTAATATAACCTTAACTTTGCACATAACTAACAATAAATATAGTTTGTGTGATCCTCGTATCATTGAGGTGAATTATTCTCATATAACATAACACATGCTTTCTTCATATAAGTTTAGTCCTTGGTGCATAAGAAAACAAATTCTTGTTATTCACACATGACTTTTAAGTAATAATATTAGAAGGGTTAGAGTTAACCTCCAACCATAAAAGGATAATATGTGTTTATTATAGACTTAACCACCTTATTCATAGCATGAATACAAATTTCTATCATATGGTGTGCCTCAATTTAAAACAATAGTAAGAGCTAACATGTGTATTATACACTTATCAAATCATTTTGGGTCATCATTTTCTATAGTTTATAATGAAAGTTTAGATGTAAATGAAATCCAATCGAATATAACCACTTAAGTTACTAATGTAACCTTAACTTTACCATAACTAATCAGATAATGTAGCTTGTGTGATCCCTATATGATAGAGGTTGAATTATTTTCAAATGACATAACACATGTTTTACTCATATAAGTTCAATCCTTGATACATAAGAAAACAAATTCATGTTATTCACATGACTTTTGAGTAATAATATTAGAACCACCAATGATAAAAGGATAATATGTATTTATTATAGACTTAACCACTTTATTCATAGCATGGATACAAATTTTCATCATATTGTGTGTCTAAATTTAAAACAATAATAAGAGCTAACATGTGCATTATAAACTTATCAAATCATCTTGGATCATCATTTTTTATAGTTTATGATGAAAGTTTGGATGTAAAAGGAAATTCAATCGAATGTAACTACTTAAGTTACAAATGTAACCTTTACTTTGTGCATAACTAACCAATAAATGTAGCATGTGTGATCCTCATATGATAGAGATCAAATTATTCTCAAAAGACATAACACATTCCTCATATAAGTTGAGTCCTTGATGCATAAGAAAACACATTCTTGTTATTCACATGTGATTTTTAAGGAATAATATTAGAAGGGTTAGAGTTAACTACCAATGATAAAAGGATAATTTGTGTTTATTATAGACTTAACCACCTTATTCATAGTATAAATACAAATTTCTATCATATGGTGTGCCTATAATAAGAATGAACGTGAGCATTATACATCAAATTATTTTGGATCATAATTTTTTGTAGTTTCTATTGAAAGTTTTGATGTAAAATAAAATCCAATCAAATGTAACCACTTATGTTACTAATATAACCTTAATTTTGTTGCATAACTAACTAGTAAATATAGGCAGCATGATCACTGTACAATAGAAATTGAATTATTCTCAAACGACATAACACATGATGTCCTCATATAAGTTTAGTCCTTGATAGATAAGAAAACAAATTCATGTTATTCACATGACTTTTGAGTTATAATATTGGAAGGGTTAGACTTAACCACCAATGATAAGAGAATAATATGTGTTTATTATAAACTTAACCACCTTATTCATAGCATGAATACTAATTTTCAACTTATTGTGTGTCTAAATTTAAAGCAATAGTAAGAGCTAACATGTGCATTATACACTTATCAAATCATTTTGGATCATCATTTTTTATAGTTTATAATGAAAGTTTGGATGTAAAAGGAAATTCAATCGAATGTAACTACTTAAGTTATTAATGTAACCTTTACTTTGTGCATAACTAACCAATAAATGCAGCATGTGTGATCCTCATACGATAGAGATTAAGTTATTCTCAAATGACATAACACATGTTTTCCTCATATAAGTTGAGTCCTTGATGCATAAGAAAACACATTCTTGTTATTCATATGTGATTTTTGAGTAACAATATTAGAAGAGTTAGAGTTAACTACCAAGGATAGAAGGATAATTTGTGTTTATTATAGACTTAACCACCTTATTCATAGTATGAATACAAATTTCTATCACATGGTGTGCCTATAGTAAGAGTTAGCGTGTGCATTGTACAGTTATCAAATCATTTAGGATCATAGTTTTTTGTAGATTCTATTGAAAGTTTTGATGTAAAATAAAATCAAATCGAATGTAACCACTTATGTTACTAATGTAACCTTAATTGTTTTGCAGAACTAACTAGTAAATATAGCCTATGTGATCCCTGATCCCCTGTAGGATAGAAATTGAATTATTCTCAAATGGCATAACACATGCTCTCCTCATATAAGTTCAGCCTTGATACATAAGAAAACAAATTCCTATTATTCACATGACTTAGAGTAATAATATTAGAAGGGTTAGAGTTAATCATCAATGGTAAAAGGATAATTTGTGTTTATAATAGACTTATCCATCTTATTTATGGTATGAATACAAATTTTCATCGTATGATGTATTATATACTTATCAAATCATTTAGGATCATCATTTTTTGTGGTTTCTAATAAAAGTTTGGATGTAAAATGAAATTCAATTGAATGTAAATCTTAAGTTACTAATGTAACCTTAACTTTGCGCATAACTAACTAGTATAAATATAGCTTGTGCGATCCCCTTGGTACAAGTAAAAAATATCCCTTCAAATGACATGACACAAGCTTTGCTTTTTTTTGTGGGTTGGATTTGGTTCCAGCTTTTCATGTTTAACATTGCTATTGTCAGTCAAGTCTATGTCTTATGTGTATGATGCGTATGTAATTAGAAATGTAAAGAAAGAGGCATTGTGTGAATGTCAATAGATGCATTAATGTTGCTTGTAGTACCAATATAGTATCAATTAACATTCATTTAATGTCATGCAACTAGTAGAAAACATACTTGTTGGCATGGACCGTTTCAAATATCATAAAATATAGGGTGTTTGTGTATGTGTTTGAGAGTGTCAAAGTTTTATTTGACACCTTGTTTCATATATATATATATATAGGATCTGTTGACACCAATTGTAAGTCTAAGACTTACATCAAATCTACACCATTAATGCAGGCTAATCATATGATTTATAATATCTTAATAAATTTGGTAACTTTAACATATTTTATGATTACCAATTAATTAGTTATAATCAATCAATTAGATTATTTATTGTTTTTAAAAAAATATAAAATTCTTAACAAAATAATGTTTTCTATAAATGTTTCACGTAATAAAGTCTATATTCTTTCTTAGAAAATTGTTTATTGATGGTGTAAAAAGTTTTATACAGTCATCCAATCATAACTCTCCATGTATGATAAGTTTTTTAACTTTTAAAATAATTATCTTAAAGTAAGTTAGACTGTGATTTGTGATTCAATGACAATGTAAAAATGTTTTACACTGCATAGACATTAAACTCATTCTTTTTCTATTTATGATATACATTTTTTTCCCTTATGATATACATTTGTCAATGTTAATATAGGTTAATGCTACATAATACTTTTACAATAAAATGCATACGATAAAGAACACAGATAATAAAATTTATAAATAAGTTTAAATCATAATTACATTATACATTTAATTTTTTTATTTTCTAATAAGTGTATTTTTATATAGTAAGAAATAAATTGGTGTTATGAAAATAATAAATAGAGACAAATAAATATATACTTTATTAAACAAAAAATTATAAAAATATATTACTATTAATAATTTTGATAAATAATTAATTTGAAAAATCAAATCAATCAAATTATATAATTTATTAATTAAATATAACTAATTGATTATCATTAAATATATTAAAGTTGCAATATTTAGTAAGATGTTATAAACCATAGGATTAACATACACCAATGGTGTAGATTTAGTGTAATTCTTTAGACTTACACCTGGTGTAAATAGATCTTATTCTTGTCCCAATAAATTATATTTCCAAACAATTATACATTATTTGTATTGCACTAATCCAAACTTACATTCATCAGTCACATGATTAAGAATATTAGGGCAAAACTATTTGGGTGATTAAGTTTTTTTTATAATCATTGGTTTTTTATATTAAGAGATTCTTATATATTTATATTTAAATTTAATGCATACAAATTTTTATAAAAATGATGTTAAATTTTCTTATGTATGAAAATAGTCTTTGTCACAACGTGGGCCACGACGAGATGGTGAAATAAAATTTAGATAAACTGTTTCCCAAAGAAAGAAAACTTGAGGAGTCGCCACTAATATTTATTTAAAGAAAATGTCATGAAAACCAAAAAGATAAGGAATGGTCTATGATTTGAAGAAAAAAGGATTTGGAAGTCATTTACGTACGGGAAAGGTGTTAGCACCTCACACTCCCGTCATGAAAACAACAACCTTTAATTGAGTGTACTAAAAAATAAAGTGACTCTTTTAGTTATTATTTTCCCTTGAGAACATGAGTTATGTTTGTTATATTTATTTTTTTTATTTAGAAAAGAAAGCGAATTTTTATTTTTTAGAAAAAAAGAATAGAATTTTATGTTTTTTAGGTCAGTAAGGAGTTTTCCCTCGTTCCTACATATCCTCAGGTGCAATGAGGAAATCAGACTTACGTAATTCTTTCTAGAAAAAGAGCTTGTGTATTGGGTTGATTTTTTTTTTTTGAAAGATTTTGGTTTTGTGGTAAACGTTCTAAATTCAAGCAAGTCAGAGACCCAACATGTCATTCACAAAATTTACTCACACTTTATTGAAACACTTTCAAGCAAGTCAAAAACCCAACATGAAAAAGGAGAATCGACTGATCATTTATTTGAGAATTTTTACCTTTTTAGGAAAGATTTTAGTTTTGCGGTAAATTTTGTGAAGTCAAGCAAGTCGAAGACCCAACATGACTTTCATAAAATTTACTCACACGTTATTAAAACACCACCAAACAAGTCAGAGATCCAGCATAGAGTGCACAGAACATAGCGTGTACTAAAGAATACTAATGCGAATTCGCAAAAGTAAATAAATAATTGACATAGTGCTACAAAATCAAATAAGTAGAATGGAAATAGAAAGGAATAGTATAGAAGTGGGGAATACGCTTAGTAATTAAGGATGCGAGATTAAAACATGAGAAAATAACATTAATAACGAGATATTTACAATACATTACTAAATAAACTAACTAACTAGGCAATGATAAAAAGAAAATCTCATTGAAGGATAAAATAAACGATAGAGACAATAAAGATATAAAATAAAATAAAGAATTATTCACTAATATTTATAATTATTTACTTTCCTTTCTTTTTTTGTTTTTTTTTTTGTGGTCAATGTCAAATGGTTGACTTTGACTTAGTCAACACTAACGGAGTGCTGACATGGAGTGCATATATAAAGAGGGGGTGTAACAATCAACATTTATTTTATTTCAGACTTCACAAAAACAACGGGCTAGGCCCAACATGAAATAAGGTGTATGTGCTAAAAAATGAGGTATAAATAGGGTTTTTATTTTATTTTAGACTTAATAAAAACAGGCTAAGCCCAAAATGAGATAAGGGTGCATATTTGAAAAAGGGGATGTAAATAGTAATTATTTTTTCGTTTTCTTTTTTTGGTTGGATTTGAATCGGGTTAGGGCGACTTGGCCCAACCTGCAATTAGACAACAGGATTGGAAAGCCTTAGATGTTCTAACCTCCAAACAGCGTGACAAAGGAGAAACCACCACAAAGGGTGGTGCGATGCGAGGCCGCCACCCTTGTAGGGCGCTGTGACGTGAGGCCGCCATGGGGACGACGGTAGTGGCGCGTGATACTTCACTTGAAAATGGAAGATGAAGGAAGAAAAGGATTATGGAATGTGAAAAAAAAATTCATGAAACAAAATAAAACACCAAGGAAAAAAGACGATATCATCATGTACAAAACTTGTCGGTGATCTAGGAGCTCACCGACGAGACGAACGAAGAAGCTACAGGCAAAAACGAGAGAAAAAAGAAGAAAATGATGTAGAAGAAGAAGAGAGGAAGGAGAAGAAGAACATGAGAGAGAATGAGGGAATGAGGGGATTACCTTTAGACCCCTCTCCCTTCTGACAAAACTTGCCAAATGGCGCCGCCGCATTGATCTATTTTTTGTTCTCAAGATCCATGCCTCTTTTGTGCATTCATTGCATAGACTTTCCTTCTTTCCTTCTTTATGCGTTGTGCCCCTCTCTTGGCCTAATGGGCTCTCCCTAGGAGCCCAATAAGTCACACCGTCCTTTTTTTTATGTTTTCTTCTCTTTTTTTTTTCTTTTTTTATTGTTCCTTTTTGGGTTTTTTTATACTTTTTCTTGTTCTCTTTTCTTTTTTTTCTTTTCTTTATTTTTTTTGTTTTCTTTTCTTCTCTCTTTTTTTTTATTTTTTTTTATTTCTTCTTTTTGGGACCCAGATAGAATTAGGGTCCGCCACTCTTCATTTTTTATTTGAAAAGGATAAAAATTATATATTTTAAAAAATATATATATTTTATTTATGTGGTGCTAATTCATATTTATATTCATCTATTACAGAGTAATCATACTAAAGTAAATCCACTTGGTGATTAATTTTTGAGAGAAAAATCATTGGTTTTTCTTTTATGTTAAGAGACTCTTAGATATTTATATGTAATGTGTACAATTTTTATAAGAATGATGTTTATGTTTCTTTCTATATCAAAAGTTCAAAACATCCTTCATTTTTTTAATCTAAAATATAAAAATATATTTTTCAAACAATTATATATTCTATTAATATTGTGCTAATCAATATTTATATGCATATATCACAAGGTAATCATACTAGGACAAATCTATTACAATGATTATTTTTTATAATCATTGTTTTTTTGAATATTAAGATACTCTTAGATATTTATATTAAAATTTAACATATACAACTTTTATTGGAATGATGTTTACATTAATTTTTATATCAAAATATGTTATAACTTAACTAGAGGTTTTGAATTTAAGTCCTCATATGTCGTCGTGTTAAATACTTGGAGGAAGAACTTTTTCGCTCATAGTGGTTCTACCCAACTCAAACAACATTGTCTCCATGAGGATACTACTTGTGGTCTAGACAAAAAAATATCTTTCATTTTTTAATTTGAAAGTATAAATTTTTTTTTTAAGATTATCATATATTCTATTTATGTTGTGTCAATCCATACTTGTGCCCATTTGCCTGCGGGTATCCATAAAAGGAAAATTCATTTGGGTATTTTTTTCGTTTTATAATCATCACTCAATAGTTTTTTTTTTTGTCAAAAGACTCTTAAGTATTTATATTTAAGTTTAAAGTATACAACTTTTATGTGAATGATGTTTAAATTTCTTTAATCAAAATATCAATTGTTTTTTATTTGAAAGTATAAAAATTATATTTTAAACTATTATAGATTCTACTTATATTGTGTTAATCTATATTTATATCCAATTCTCAAATAGGTGGTTACTAGGACAAATCCATTGGGATGATTAATTTTTAATTTTATAATCATATATTTTTATGTTCAAGACTTTAGATATTTATATTTTTGTATATAACATAACATTTATATGAATGATGTTTGAATTTATTTATATATTAAAATTATATTTTTAAACTATTATATGTTCTATTTATGTTGCACTAATCAATATTTATATTCATCCATTGCATGATTATCCATATTAGGAAAATCCATTTGGGTATTTTTTTTATAATCATTGGGTTTTTTTTATGTCAAGAGACTTTTAGATATTTATATTAAATTTATGTATACAAATTTTATATGAATGATGTTTAATTTTTTTTATATCAAAACATTTTTTTTTTAATTTGACAGTATAAAAAATATATTTTTTAAAAAATTATTATATATTCCATTTATATTCCGCTAATCCATATTTATATATGTGCATTGCACATGTAACCATATTAGAGCTAATTGATTTGGGTAATCATTCTTTTTTTTATAATAATATATTTTTGGAAGTCAAGAGAGGATTCCATTATATACATGTATGAAAAAAGTATCCTAAAGAATTTATTAACTAAAATTCATAAGCCTAAAATTTTTTGCTTTTATAAAAATAGTAGTTGTAAGATTACTATAAGACAAATATATTCAAATACACTCCTTTATCAGTCCGAAACTTCATATGTACTAAAAAAAAAGTGACAACTTTATAACACATAATCCATATTCATTAATTGAAAAAATATTCCTTAAATTACTAGTAGTGTCATTATATCTAACAACTACTTAAATATATAGGAACTAATTTAACTACTTTTATTGATTTTGATGAATTAATTATTTGTTTTTTATATATAAAAATGAGGGTAGTATTGTTAATTATTAATAAAAATAATATTTATTTTAATCATTTAATAATATTATTAACATTATTTGTCATATTGTTGGCAATAAGTCTATGTCTATTTTTACAGTTAAGCTAACCATACTAATTAATAGCACTGAGTTAAATATTACACTTTAATTTTATTATGTATTAATCATATTATGATCTTACATATCTCAAACATATTTTTAGTAAATGTTACTCAATTATTCGTTTCCATTAAATATAGAAAACAACGTTCAAGATAAAATTGTAGCCTTAGTTGAATACAAAAAAAAAAAAGAAGTAAAATTTGTCATACTCTTTAGCAATTGTCGATCTATTCTCACACTTGGACAAATCACATTGGGTGAATAACACGGATTAAATATTACGCTTGATATATTAATTCTGATGTGATTTTACATATTTTAAACATATTCTTAGTAAGCATTGCTCAATATTTAATTTACATTAAATAAAGACAACCACATTTAAGATAAAGTTTAGTTGTTAATTGAATAATAAAAAAAAAATCAAGTAAAATTTGTTGTATTCTTTGGCAATTATTTATGCATATTTTTGAACTTGAATAATCACATTGAGTGAATAATAAAAGTTAAACAAACAATTTGATTTTATTATGTATGTTTATGCAAAGATTATATACTACACTTGTTATATTAATTCTATTGTGATTTTACATATTTCATATGTTTTCTTAGTAAATATTGTTTGATTGTTCTATTCCATTATATAAATAAAAGTAAATACATTATTAAGATAAAATTATGACATTAATTAGATACAAAAAAAAAATTAAGTAAAAGTTATCATATTTTTTGATAGATATTTATGTTCATTTTTACATATAAATAAAAAAATAGAATTCAAATAAAAAATATTTAAACTCTCTGTTTATCCTGTGTATCACATTGTTCTAAAAACTAGTTAGATTAAAAGCATATGGGAATCCCTTGAAACCATATATTAGCATAGCATCCCAAACATTAACTCCCTAGTAAAAATGGCATGCCTTGGCATATCTTCTAGTCTAAATACCTCTCTAGCATCTCCAATGGTGCATATCTAGAAGAAATTAGTTAATTTGGCGTTAAAGCTTGCAACTAAACATGAGATCAACATCTCACACTAAAATACCATGAGAATTCATGGCTTCCTTCCATAGTGGCATGAAAAGACACTACATTTTAGACATTGCATCCAATTTGCAAGTTCTTTGCTTTATTTTCCCACAAACTTAAGGAAATTTCTCATGAAAATCAAATCTTTAAAAGAAAATAACAACAACTAAACTAAACATAAATTCATGATAAATGAAGTTATCAAGTACTTCTATTAGCCTTCTTGCACTAGTCTTAGACTTAGTGCACCCTTACAACAAGTAGACTTATGCTTGGATGCATAAAACCATTCCACCTCATCATTTCAATCCAATAAGGTTAGCCCTTATGCCATCTAGTGGTGAAAACAACATAATACTATTATTCTCATATCTCAAATCCAAGTCCGAAATTGATAAGTGTCATATTTAAGTTATTATTGGGACTAAATTATTAACACTTATCTTTTAATTGTATTAGTTTTTTCTTATAAACTACCCTTAAATCTAGTTGTTTTATATAAATTGTACATTTACTAATGTTGTTGTTTAAATATAAAAGATTCATCCATAATTTTGTAGGTTTTGGTGGTTGTTTGTTAGATCGAGAAACAAAGCCAAAAGGAAGGGCAAAATGGTATTTTCACAAAGATTTCTGGCCCAAATTCGCT